>NW_019213155.1:933419-947718 GCF_002532875.2 Varroa jacobsoni | reverse complement strand
TAATAATAATAATAATAATAATAATAATAATAACAACAATATAACTGGTGATGAGGTGCTTCGTCAGTAACCTATCTGGATTGCGGCCGGCCAATTCAGTGCTATGTGTTTTACGTTGTATATGGCTGACACTGACTGTGAAAGACGACAACTTTGGAGCTATGCTAAATCTACCTTTTCAAGTAATCCGCAGCTGACGCACAATTGTATACTGTGTTATGCAGATGTACGTCGTCACCTATTGTGTTTTTGCGTTTGATTTAATTCGCAAAATCCTCCAAAAGCTTATCTATTTGTATTTCGGTACACCTACAAGTATTCTAATTTCAGTGCTGTACAGGCCAATAGACTTTATAGTCGGTTAGACTACACTGGCTACAGTGACATCTGCAGACGAGATGCTACAGGTGTGCTATAGCGCGGACGTGGACCTATATGATTGACTATAAACATTTTAAGTAGGTAACATAAGCATATACTAACCGTAATAAGTGAATCCATCACTATTCCGCCGCGACGACCGCTTGATCCGTTCCTCACCGTAGACCCCCGCCAAGCTGTCGTGCAAGGACTCGATCTCGCGTAATCTTCGCGGTGGTTTCATGGGCTTCTTCTTACTGCTTGGCCTTTGTGGTTTAAGTGGTTTATGAGGGTTCGCGATCCGACCTCCTGTATGAGTGCCTTTAGTGCCCGGACCCGCTCGTGCATCAACCACCTAGTATCCGTAACAGAAGTACGGAACAATGATTAAGCATTCAGGAGTGCTGCAACAGCTCCCATTGCTAGAAACGTTAAATTCAAGTGCGATAACTAACGGCCTACAGCGCCATACCCATATGTGAAAAGTAAATTTAATAAAAACTGATATTGACTCAAAGTAAGTACACAGATAAACCGCTAGCAATATCTGCACATGTTAAACATATATCAAGCTTCAGAGGTTCTAGGCGTTACGTTAATGCATTTTCTCAGTAAAATGTGGGGCGCACAGCTGAGGCCTCCATTAGCATCTGCAGGACCTGTTGTGTATTATTACTTTCCTACGCCAGCGAAACCTAGGCCTACTGTTATCGGTCAGTTTGGCGGCAGTAGACTCGTTTACGAATACACACATTTAAAGTTTTACGCCGGAAATCTACTTTCGATTATAAAAATAAAATGTTTTTTATAGATCGGTCATTTTGGCTGAGTACATTACGAATATGTACTTAACAAGTGTTGATAGCTTTAAAGTTGAAATAAGGCTAACTGGAGCATATTGAAGTTAGTTTTTAAATTCTGAACATATATAGCTATCTATACGTTTCCATTAATGTTAATCAATTTACATCAGAGTGCTATACTGCTTTGGCCATATGTTCCCTGAATAATTATCGTTTCTCTTCTTGATGTTTGATTGCTTTAAAAGTTGGACTTCTGAAAGTTGAACTGGCGAGCAGATGATATGTGAGCGTTACGAAGTTCACAAAGCTCGCGTTTAGGGTTAATATGGGCCTGTACTTAAATTCTACAACCCTTTCGAAAGTCTTGATTATATTGTAGAAGGAAACGGGCCACCTGTAGAGGGATCGTTTCAAAGTACTACCCGTACTCCACTCAACCAAGGAAATGGATTTTAGTAACCTGTCACCAATGTAAACTGGGATGAGCTTTCTAATCGGTTCACTAAGACCTTTAGGGAACTAGTTCCATGATGCCATCCTTCAATATACTTAGTAAAGTCCTCCATCCTGTTTTAGGCATACTATTCATATGACTGCAACTTCACCTCTGGACCTCAGTCTCGTTCCATTGGTAGAACTTGCTTATATGATAACGGTTGCCGTCGAGTCACAGGAGCAGCGCAGTCACAAAGTAAACAATTCGATAGCCCAGTGAGGATCTGTTGATACCCACGAAATCATGCTCTATGCACATCGGTACAGGTTACTGCACACTAATCCTAATCGTTTACAAAGCTACGTGTTGGAGATATTTCGTGGTATGTAATAGCACAGCCTTGAAAGCATGAAACGCTATTGCAATTTCACCGAATTAAGGGTCAGTTCTACTAAAATGAGGTTCTACAGGCCAACGAAAAGAAACACTTTGCATATAAATTCAGAATGACAGAAATAGACACGCGAGCGGCGCCTAAAGCGATTGCTTTCTCTCAGTAACGAATCTTCTATTCGAACTATTTATTCATCAACTATATCGAGACGATTTCTATATCTGTGAACTATGGATCATTATATAGATAATCAAATAAAAAAAAAAAAATTATGAAGTTCTGATGTTTCGTTCTGTCGATTTGTCACCATTTGGTTCCATTTTATCCTTACATGATTCCAATGCCGAGTCGTTCCGGGGGGAAGTTTCTTCCACCGTTTGACAAGCAGGACGCACGCGTTACAGATTTCGCCAGTGCGTCGTTCGCGAATTTTGAAGCACTTCTCAAACTCCGATTCGTATTTGGCAGAGTCCGTAAAACGCGAACTAGATGACTTCGCCCTGGAAAACAAGCACAAACCGATGTAGTAAATATGCAATCGTGGTAATTTACCAGACGACATACCTATGCATATACGAAAATTGAAAGGAAAAGCCTGAAAAAGTTATATATATTGGGCTCCAGCAGCCGATGTCAAACGGTGTAAATATCATCCATCATATTATATAATTCTGCTGAATTATATAATGCACATGGGAAGGAACTGTAAATCTAATTTCATCTCATACTGCATCGTGTACATTCGCTCTCCTCATATCTTTATAACATAACAATATTATTATCACTCTATAAATTGCTGGAAAAATGAGTTTTCATCGAGCGTTTCGTGCTTGCATGACTTAGCCAGCAGGTCTACAAAGACCCACTATAATCTAGCGTAAAACGACGAACGGACGTGGACGTTCTTGCGCATCACCGGAGAGGTCAAAGGTAGGGCTCTACGCATGCCGGGCTTCGTTACATTAAAGGACACTTCGATACGGTGTTTGATCAAACGTTTAGATTAGACTGAATGTTTGTTGTAAAGGTTAATTCAGAAAAGTATCAGCGGGAAGTTCTTCCGCTCTAGTTAAGGAATTCATCTTGGCTTGCATTGAATTACGCAAGCGACGGGTTGCGAGCCTTGTTTTTTTATCGTGGTTTTACCATAACATCTATAACTATACTCCTGTCAGCGGATTGATACTCAGAATTGCCATTTAATAGAAAGCTTTCTTTAGTAAAGGTCATTGGCGGGTCACCTAAGGCAGCGACCCCGGGCCAGGGTGCTTAACTTCCCTGTCACGACTGTCTTGCACCCAGTTTGGTGTAACACTCTATCACCTATCTGGATGTATGCGATTACAAACTCCATTGCTGATTAACAGCCAGAAAGGTATCTGTGGTCGAGTACGATCGAGCAAACAAACCCAGCAACAGTGACAAAGCACTGACAGTCACACTGCAATCAAAATGTGGTGATTTTTCAAATAGGAAAAAACATTCTGATCATGTTTAACGTATAACCGTTCACACCGAAAGTTTCAGTGTTAAGCATTTAGCTTGTCTGACGCTTATGTTAGTTTCATGCTGTTTGTTAGGCTTAGAAGAGTCATCCTTGGCCTCGTAAAATAAAAAAGCTTCTGTCCTTTTCTCTTCTATTTGGTATTAAATAGGCGTAACAGTCGCGTCGCGGAAGAAAGATATAAGGATGTTAAACATATACTTTGTTTGTATCCCATTGCCCTAATAGGAAAATCGAGTTCCATTTCTATATTTTGAAGAACTGAGAGCATTAGCTCGTCTGGGTCACCCTATGAAGCACACAAGGAAAATCGCAGAGAACCATACCGGCCGATCTTTTATGACAAAGTACTCCATAAAACAGTTTTAGCTAAATTGCTTTCCATGTTACTTTGCGAAGCAGTTAAAAATGTGAGCGTACGCCCTTAATAGAGCAATGCTTTAAAATATCTCATTGTCTATTGGCTTTAATGCCCTTCGTGCACTTCGAATTATGCACGGATCCGACAAAGCGGAAACTAGGCCCGCTTCATTAGGACAGTTATTTCTGCTTCAGCTTTTCCGAAAACCGAGTTACTCATCATGCTGTTTGTCGCAGGAGCGTCTTTGCCCTGCAGTGTGGCCGTAGAGGTGATATTGATAGGGCCACTGTGGCATAAAACGCAAGAAAGTTCTAATAGAACCGGTCTGATATGCCCGATAGCCTTTACATTACAGTTCTACTCGTCTTTTAGCATTACGATTTAAAGTTACTATACAGTATGATCTTCACTGGACAGGACACAACATACTATGAAGTAAGACAGAATCCAACTATAACAGTGCAAGCGTTTGTTATAGCGCAAAGGCAAGTTCATTGAAGTTCCACCTACACATAGAATAAGTTAGAATTGTCTCCAGGTTAATACTTTACTATCGGCGACAAGAGGCGGCTTGTTCTCGTACGTTATCAAATTATCGCCTCACGCTACAAAAAAAAAAAAGCCCCAAACTCTCTACTGTTGAATCCACCATTATGAATATGCAATAGAAAATACGTTTCATTTGACTTCTCATAAAACCAATCCATCGAGTGCTATAATCATATGTAGCATTAAGCAGAAAGGCAGATTTTGTAGTTGAAAATGAAAAGCTAGCCGAGAATGAAAAAAGCTACGATCTTTCTTTTACTGGCGAAAGTACGATGATGATGATGATACTAGACGTGCTTGTTTAAAAACGAATGCCGATACTTTGAAGTGCTCGGGAAAAGCAAGCATTAGTTAACAACAGATTAACAATCGAATGAGATATTGCCCAATTAAAAGCTTCAAGTTGGGCCTTACACTCCAGACCACTGAAGACCATAAGACTTCAATGGCAAAGTTTGACTGTCACTGAAATCCCGCATTTAAAATGACTACGCCGTTGTCCTGATATTTTTGATAGTGATTTCTAATAGTTCGTTTTGACGCTCGTAATTTCGAGCTTATGGACATCTTTTTTCCTCTGATGCGAAAAAGATAAAAGTGCGATAAGTGGAATTGGATTTCTTAACTTTTTTCAAGAGGGTTCGAGTAATGCTGTTTACTCGCGATAGGGCTCAGAAAATGGGCTGATGAGTGCGGGTTTGGCCCCGAGAAGTGGATGGCTTTCTTAACCGTAAAAGCCCTGGGTTACCCTCAAAATAAAAACAGTCTGATCTTAATGTACAGGGCAGGCAAATTATATTGTATTATACGTTTAACTTAGGATCCAATGCATGATATTGTTTCTCAAATGACGTCTTTTAACTAGACTGTGTCTTGGTGGCACAACTTACCGACATATACAGCATCCGTGAACGGACCGATAAATCTTGGGTTTGTGAAAGCTGAACATGGTGCAATTTTGAGCAAGGCGCCACCTCACCGTTCCCTGCACTTCACTCCTGTAACAGCCAAATATCTTACATCAGTTACACGAACAGATGACTACCCATAAAAATCTATTTCGCATATTAGCAGCACACGAAATTACTGACTAACTGACTTGGTGATGAATGATATGGTGGGCGCCTGCCAACTGAATCTGCGTTGATGTCTATGCATAAAATACACGCCGCTAGAACAGCTATCACCACACCATGCCTTTTGGATTGTGTGTAGCAACGAAAACAGAATGGACCTATTGAATCAACATCTGAGTAAGTTGCGTCGGCTTATAGGATCGAGCCATTGACTGTCTACCTTAAGTGCTCTCGGCATTAGCGCCCCAGTTCAGGAATTCAATAACCACGTGGTCTGCTTTTCACAGGAAAAAGTTGAGTGAAATTATCAGACACACGTCTTATCTCCACAACATGAGTCAGAGAAGATCAGGGTATCCAAGCTGACATTCGTTTTAATGCTATTCCGTCATGTCAAGTGGTCTATTTGCGGCCGAAATCGAAAGGTTAAGTAACGTTGAAAACGATTCGCTACAACCGTACAGTCCTGGCAACGAGCTACGGTCTAGTCAACGACACGTCTTGACGGTGTCCTTTCGCTTCTGATGGTGTAAGAATGACGGGGGTACCTAGAAAGCGCTTCGGGACCGTGGATTCCAGAGGTTGGCGGGATGCTTCCAGAGACGTGAGTCCTCGTCTTCGGAACAGAGTCTTCGTGTCGGACCGCCGGCATCGCCAATAACAGTAGCCAAGGATTACAATGTGTCAAACAGGCCGTTTCGTCGTTGTCTGGAAAGCAACTCTGGTTTCCCCCTTACCCGCCGCTGTTGCTGGCCCTAGCAGTTTAGCTTCTTTGGAGAAAGGGTAGGTCACGTGTGATAGCGGCCACTGCGAAGGCATGACGCCGATACGGTGGAAGGCATGTGCAGCACGCTCTGGACGGCGTGTGGGACACGCCTCGAATTGCATTCACTGCCCTGAGCCAAGCTGGTTTCAGTGCAAAAATGACGATGCCAGAAAACTGCCAGTGTGCTAAAATGCTTTACGGGAATAGACTTCTAGTACTGTGTAGGACAAAACAACATTTCTCATATTGTCAGTAGCAGAACATTATATTAGCTATGTTCTGTGGTGAGCTAAATGGGAGAGCATATATTTGACTTTAGGACGATGATTTCGAAGGAAAACGTTCGATATGATGTCGACAGATTCGACATCAGAGTACCTCAGGAGATAAGTCTCCTGTTTTGTTTATGTGGCATAGGGTGTGCTAGGCGAAGCCAGCGTCGTTGGTTCGACACTTACAACGTTATCACTTTACAGCATAACTTAGTTGATGGGAAAGCGGCTCAACTACTATTACAACGTAAACTTTGCCAATAGCATTCAGTATATGTACACGTTCACTAGAGGTGACACTGATCTATAGCGAATCATCCGGTATTCTATTTCATAGAGTTTACTTGAAAGCTTCTGCACCACATACTGTTTTAGAGCTATATTTGATCAAATTAAGTCTTATTGGTGGGTCTCTGCCGGATAAGAGTCCCGTCTCACATTGGATTCCGGCCTCTCTTTGCTTGCTTCGCGATATTGACTCATGATAGCTTCGTTTAGGTCCCCTCCGCCTCTTCCCTTTCCTGTCTAACCTCAACTTGCACAAGCCGGGAAAGATTGCGTCATCGTAGAACTCCGCGACCGAATAGGTCAGGGTCGAATAGCAGATAACTGGTGAACTCAGTAATGGAGCCTAAGAGGCCAAAATGTGTGGAGGACAGACATGAACGAACGCGATGCTGTTAAAGATCATCATCGAGTAAACAAAGGTCATGGTTTAACGCATTTGGTGACACCCCGCTAGCACCAATACCGACTCGGCCATACTAATAAACATACTGTCATTGCTGTTAAATCTGATATTAACATGTAGCAATTTCTGCACCGTTGCTCAGGAGAAAAAACATGAGTGTCGATCGCTGATTATGCAACGCACTATAATAACAGCAATTTGAGGAATTGTCGAAAAAAGCTTCATGGTATCATGTGTGTATTATGTGTAGGTAAAATGTGCACATGCTTTTTATCATTAAAGATTCCACATGTTGCCGGAAACCTTCCCGTTCACTTATCAAACTAAGCTTTTGTTGTTATCACAAAACAGCACTAGAAAGACCCTTCCCCACACTTACGCGCACTGAACCCTCCCATATACAGATTAAACAAATGTTTGTTTGTTCTCATGGGCCGAGCGATGATTACAATTGACGAGCAGTATCCTGATGGAGAACGTTGTCTTCGTGAACGTTTTTACTGACCGCGCGGCAGCAGCAGTGGCCAAATTGAAAGTAACTATTACGTGATAGGCGTGGTGAGTCTGCCACCTGCCAGGCACCCAACGAACGGAACACATTAGGTATATCATCCCTAGCTGAATATGCGTTGTATATACACGCAGGTCGTTCAATGTCGGCATTACTGCACTTAAGCAAAACAACACGTAACGTTTGATAGAAAGCTTGGTCTTTAGGATAATTTGTTAATCAATCATCGATATCAGGCATATAAATTGAAGATGACATGAGGCCAGCTTCCGATTATCCATTGAACCATATTCCAGTATGCATTGAGCAAATTGATTTCACTTCGTACCTCTCATTCTTCACAAGCCACTCCCTGTTGTAGCATTGGCAGTATTGATATCCCATCTGTTAACAACGGTCGCACTGAAAAAACTTCGATATATAATTCATCAGATCACTGGACCAGCGACCGCTAAGCTCGCTATCGCAGACGCGGCGTTCCGACAAGCGTATGTGGAACGAGACATGAAACGACTTGAGGAGCTCCTTCTGCCACAGTGGAAACCGATCGCTAATCGTGCGATTACTTTCTTTTATTCTTTCGAGTATCGCCGGCGACCCGCGAACGGGAAGCAGCAACGGCGGCGGCGACACCTTTGCTAGCGCCGTCGCGTGGAGCTATTCTGCTGGAACCGTTTCATGATGCCATGACGCTCTCCTGGCTAACTTGCTCCCATTTAGCCACCCAAAATTGGACCGGCACAGTAACGCTGCGTCCCACCTAATACTGCGCGTTCCAGTGGCCAGCAAGCTCTCTCGGTGTCTTGCCGTCAACGACGAGCGCTGTCACCGCCGCAGCAGCAGACTGTGTTACGACCGATCTCGCGCTGATCCTGTTGTCGCGGCCACCAACTATTGCTCTAGCGCAATGGCTCCATTATCTCAAACAAGCCGGATCTTCACAATAGCTGGTCGTAGTCGCTATCACTCCTATTACGATTAGCGCTCGCTGCTACTGCGGCCGCCTAACATCGCATAGGCGACACCTGTACATCCGACCGCACATAGACAACATGGCGTCGCTGGCAATACCGGCGGGAGATGAGCAGGATGTTAACTCAAGGGGCCGACAAATAGGCCAACAAGAAAGGTCGTTCACGCAGGCTGCGGCCGTCATCACACATACATGATCATACGTGTATGCGTTTGTGTGTCCTGGCACCCCCATAATTGAACTATGGTGTCATACTATAGTATCGGACAGCATTACCTTCATACACGGGTTGCCTTCCTAAAACTTCTTGGGCTTGATCAAGGTGGGCACAGGCAACGTCAACGCGCGACACCGTCTCACTTCCCGGATGGCAACGCATTTATCTTGATCGGACATAGAAGAATTTGTTTGCTTGACATTACAACACATAATCAATGGCAAAACGCCGCTGTCGTAGCCGTTCGTGTCGCAATTTTAAATTCTGGGGTATTTGTATACTCTCATCCTCGGTATATACTCGAGTGCTCTAAACACTGTCCAACTCGACCCAACTGATAACGTCAAGAGGAGGCCTGCCGACATCACGACGAGTACTATAGATATACAATACTCGGAGTACTCCACTTCAGCGTTGACTGACCTAAGTGATCATAAAGGTGCGGTTTATGTTGATTATGTCATGGCTTTATGCGAACCACTAATCTTATAATAAATAGTTATGCGAGGAAAACAAAACGATTTAGATTAAACGTGACGTTCTGGAAATGGCAAAAAAGTTCGTAATATTTTTATTGTTGTCGGTGCCGGCTCTCGATAGAAGCAGCAGACGCGGCCATATTACTCTCGCCTTCTGCATACTTTATTGCTATACCCACTGGACAAATCAAGCAGTTCTCCATGATTGCTGATTGACCGCCGGCTTCAATTAGTTGGAGCCACCGTATTCGTATCGTTGCTTAGTGACAGTAAACAGCATAGAAGGAGCAACGAAGGGTTACGACAGTGGGCGCCATCAGATCTCTTACGATTATCATAGAGAGTGCAGGAAGGCAGATAACAATCCATGGCCGCAGTGGCCCCGCTCTGGGCCCACAGCAGCCTCGTCTTTCTCAGACCTATCATCCATCATACATGAAACGCATTCGCAATGCATCACGCTGCTGTGGTGCTGCTTTTAAAAGCGTCTTTCCGTTCAATCCATTCTAGAAGTGGTAAATCATCATCGCGATCGTTTCAGGTAACAGCGAAGGCAAGGAACTATTCTACGTCAGCGCAGCAGTGACGTTTCGTGCAGACCAGAGAGTAGGCGATCGAGGAGGGGGGAGGGAGGGGGGTATGAGGGGTTCAGAACCGCTTTGACCGTGTAGTGACAAGAAGCTTTCACTTGTATCTCGTGCCACCTGTCTCAGCCAGCAAAGGCACGGCTAAAACAGCACGCCAATTACACACAGAATAGAACAGTCTTTCGCGCAGCGTCGGTGAAGTGGAAATACGACTATAACAGTACCAGCACACTGGTCTGCGAAGGCTAAGCCGGGCGTGGGAGTTTTCGTGTGGGGTTCGATATTGGCATTTACAAGGGCACACCCACCACGGACTGCCATAATGATATTCAAAAAGCGCGCGCGTTAACGAGAGGGCCGGGGAAGGGCGAGCGAGAAAGAGAAAAAAATTTAAACGAGATAACCTCGGTGCCTTAGACGCAAGTTTACAGCCACGCGTTGCGGGACGCTACGTCTGGCGACAGGGCGAGCATTCGAGAGTTTGTGACCATGTGATGCTCGTTGACCGTGATTAATAATGGGTCATGGATAAGGCGACTGCATCGCGACCGATCAATATAATAAGTTCTCTCGCGTAACTTCATAAAATATACATGACAATTAGTTGTACGTAGTAATCTAATGACGTGGATATGCGTCGATCTCACAAGCAGTAGTCAGGGCAATTCCTTGGTGCTCAGGTTTCCAACTCACTACGATTTTGGCGGGCCACGACATGTCAGAGGTCCATAACTAATGACCTACTACCGTTCGTAGGATCGCTCGCCACTGTTGGCTCTGATTGATAGCGCTTGCGAAGCCTTTAGGTGACCACCACTTTGTTAGTTGATTCGCAGAGTCCAAGAGTTCATCAACTGAACGCTCCCTGTCGTATGACGCATTCAATCTATTGCCAGTGGGCCACAAAGACACGAACGAGCACAGCAAGGAATTGCAGGTCGCAGCAGCAGCATCGACAGAACGAGTGTCAACAAGTTGGCAACCATCATTGTGGTTAGTATAAATGGCATAAACCGCCACTGTTACTGTGTTTTTTCTCCTTCAGTCGATGTTTTACTTTAGCCTTCGCGATATTCAAACATAGACAGCTACATCAAAGAGGGGAACCTTGATGCGCCCGCGTCAGAGCCTGATAGACATATGTTGCACTGTTCACCGACTGATCGTCTCACCTTTAACTGTTACCGTTCGCATTCGGAATAAAATCGTCAATTGGCGTCGTCAACTCGTCTCAGACGCCATCGCTGCGTCTGCCACCGCCATTGCTGCCGCCGCCGCTGACACCGTAGGCCAATTGCTATAGAGACTTCTCTTTGTCATACTATGGCCAGTCCTTTCGGCTAACGGCCGTATGGCACCTGAATTATCAGGTGAGCACTAACGTATACACCTGTTATACATTGAACGAATAAAGATTTGAACTGACAGCTATTTAACATCCTCGACGAGTCGAACGAGCGCACTCCGGTGATGATTGGCCGGTCGGACCAGTTACTGTCTGTCCGAGCTGCTGCTGGTTGGATCAGTACTAGTCAACGTAAGGGCACGGTGAGGCACGCCGAGAACCAGTAGCAGCGAACGAATCAACGGAAAGCTGCTGAACTCAACGTAACACCAGCGCTGTGCCTACAGCTGCAAATGGAGCAGCAGTGGGCGGAGAGAAAAAGAGGGAGGGAAGCAGGTGACAGCGGCGGCTGCTGTTGTCTCGGTTGGTGGCGCCTCCGGCAAAGCATCGAGATCGACATCGAGAACGACAGCGGCCACGATGCGCGTGACTGCGGCGGCTGGCAACAAGAAGGATAGACGTAGAAAAAAGGATGTAGCGGACTTCTACCAGCTACGGCATGAGGCCACCAACGGCTATAAGATAGCTTAGGGCACAATGGTACGTGTTACCGCTGATATAAACAGGTTGTCTGCTTGTAGTAACGTCTACCGAAGCGTGAGAGGAAGGGTTGGCATTGAGGCAGAGACAAAGAGAGCAGAGGAAAGGGGATGCTATCAGAAGACGACAGGCGACGAAGGGACCGCCACGGCGATGAAGGCCATAACGACGAATCTGACTGGTACAGCAAACAGCGCAGAACGGGAACGAAAATCATCAGTGCTAATTGTGACCACTACCTGGTACGAGGCAACGATTCGCCCACATGGAGGCGGCAACGTCGATGGTCACAGAAAGGGCGGCGGTGGCGGTGGCGGTGGCTGACATTATACGTAGGTACACAAAAAAAAAGGGCGACGATAATAATTATGATAACTGCGCGACGATGATATGACGTTGAATCAGGTCTGTTTGTCCGTCTATGGGCACGCAAGTGTTATTGCCGTGCCACGCGAGGTCTCTCTGTCCTTGTTTGCGGTGAATGGCATACAAGTAAAGAATAGTAGACAATGCTCTTCTTAATCGTGGCCAAAAAGGGTTTCCTGTCATCTAACATATTTGAGGAATCCAGCAGATGAATCGTCTGCCGGATCGGTCCGGCAGATCGCCGATAGTCACCGTAGCAGCAGCGGCAGTAACAACGGCAACGAGAGTTAGCAATATTGTCTAGTCTGCGTCTGGCAGGCGCTCTGAGAAAAATAAAAGAGCTGCTAGAATTCGCTGGTCATTGCGCCTGAAAAGTGAACTCTTGATGAAAGCAATTGAAAGTAGCTGCGGAAGCCAGACCGATAAACCGCTAGCAGAAACAGTGCCTAGTACCCAGAAATTGGAAACGGGTGAAGGGAAAAGTGCAAAGAACTACTTACTGTACAAAAACAGCAGACAAGAGACAATGCAAGGCAATAGACTGCCACCGTCGAACCGTTTAGATCTGGTATCTAGGTATTATTACTAGACCAATTATGAGAGAGAACGAGCCCCCGAGTAATAATCACTATTATAGTTAGTACTAGTGGCATCACTGCTGTTGCTCGTTCACTGACCCCCGTGGGAGCTTCGTCGTAACATGTTTACATGCTAACTTTGGCAACTTTTAGCCTGTGATGGTTTTATCTTGAAAGCCAGCGTAGACAGAAATTAATGATCCGTTCCGCGCTGCCAGGCCGTACGAAGCGTAGCTCATCTTCAGGTATTGGACATAAAGCACGAATCGGCTGTCATGTTGCCTAACCAGTTCTCTGTCTTATTGTATAACAATAATGAAACAAAGTTACAACAACGGCGACACGAATAGACGATTAACAATAACTAATCGAGGTAGTGCTTTTTCCTTCTTTAATCATTTAGCTAAAGGTATTGAAAAGGAAGGTCAAATCGTCTATCGAAGAGCTTATTCTCATCTACGATAAATGGCATATACACTCTATTGTGGCAGGCCTAATCTCGCGAAAAAGTCCACAACAGCTAGCAAACGAAAAGAATCAACTGGCCACGAGTGTCGTGAATTATAATCTACTGCTGGACAGCGGGTTAATCTTCCACGTATTTTTCTACAAGCCCCTGGGAAACCTAGAAGCTAGTGGCGGATGGCGTGCATACGCATGCTACCAGGGCGGCTAACGTAGATTGAATATAACCTTGTCCCAGTGTAATACTGGGGTAATGGGCGAAGACTCTTGTTTGCTACGGTGAGTAAACGTAAGTGGAACTTCCGGACGTTTTACAACAGCTGCGCAAGATGGTTAATTCAAACAATATTTGGTGAATTAGTACGCCGACTAGTCCGTAAACAGTGTGACAGGATAGATGAACCAGCCTTGTTATCAAATATATTGTGTTTATTTGAGCGGCTGCGTCAAGCCCTTAGACGATTACCTGAGCGAAAATATAAATAGAAGTAGTATATGTAGACACTTTTTTAGCATTTTAAAAGTGTAAAATAGGCTAGAAGCGTGTCAGACAGGGTCTCGTGTCTGTTAACTCTAGTTGACCTAGTTTCTGTTTGTGGCGGTAGTGATGCTTGCCGTTTGCCCGCTAACCCAACAGTCAGACAGACCGCCAGACTGAGCAACCTATCTTTTCCCGCTCGCGGCGCTCACGACTAACGCTGCTAGCTAGGGTTTGCCCCTGCCGTAACGCCGCCATTTCCTCGCTAGATTGCCAATATGGCGCCTTCTACCCTCGCACGGTGTCAGCCTAGAGCCCTCTACGTGCGGGGGCTTCTTTCACAAGGCGATCGCTTCACACGGGGCCCCGTTTCACCCAGACGGCATCCAACTGGTTAGGTGTCTAGGTCGAGCATCTCGACTATCTAAGCTCCGGCCTAGCGCGACCTAAAGCCTCCCCCACCGCGCTTCATTCGACGTTGTGCAAACCTGTCGAGTTTCCCGATACATGTCGTTCATAAAAGGCCTCACACACTTCGTCCTCAAAAG
>NW_019213155.1:880825-933319 GCF_002532875.2 Varroa jacobsoni | reverse complement strand
CAGGCAGGCAGGCAGGCCGCCTCGGCTGGCAGCGGCCACTGGTCGGTCTCCATCCCTTCCGGGTTTCCCGAAGCCACCGAGTGGCCGAAGCAGTGCCGCCGATGGCGGCGGTACTGGCGATGGCAGCTTGGTGGGAGAGATGTCGCAGGCGCTGTACTGCACTGCGCAACCCTGCTAGGCAGACAGTCAATGAGAGAGTCCTTGTTTGAGGGCAACCGCCTGTCGCGGGTGGCGGCGGTTGATTGGGTTGTAGTGATGGTCGTGGCAACAGTGCTAGGTTAGATGGCGAAGTAGCCGTCTAGATAGTCTACTGCAGCGGCGATGAGTCTTCGAAAAAGGCGCCCCGGTTCACACCAATGCGTCTGCTCTCACCAGCATTATAACGATAGTTCTTATAACTCAAAGCATCACTACACCTGGTGACGTAAACACACCATGGCACCTTTGAAGCTAAAAAGGAAGCTGTTTTTGACATATTTTATCACCCCTCGGAAAATAGTTAACGGATCCGGACGAGTTTTGTTTTTGGCTAACAAACAACTCAACTGATAGCGATGTCCAATAATACCAATTAGCATTATCGTTTAAAAAAAGTGAAAGCCAGCGGATAGGTGTACTAACGAAAAAAGGCGAAATTATATAGTTATAAGAAGCAATATATCGCGATTGTTTGACACTGATATCAAGCACATCGTGATAAGGATAAATGAACCTCATAGCTCGTATCAATTGCTCCGGTCTGATCGTGGAGCAAGTCCCAATCAGAGAAGGTAGCATCGCTAAACTGATTCGATAGCAGTACTACATGTTATAATTAGCGACGTAGCACACCGCAACAGCTAACCAGCATGACCCAGTTTTCGATTGGCGTTTTCACTAATAATGTTGTTGTTCGACAGAGTCCGTAACTCTGATGATCAACTTTTATCTGCGACAGCATGTCGTTTTCCTCAACGAATACAGACCGGCCCTGTGTCAGAGTCAGGCTAATCTACGCATTCTAAAAAGCACTTCAACAACTGCACTAAAATTGCCAAAGTTCTACATGGCCTTATAGCATAGCCAACGGATTCATATACGACAAAATCTGTACTCTAAACGCAGGCAGTAGACAGGCTGGCTGATAGGCTCGTTTAGGCGATGGTGCCTTCCGCGACACCTGGCCAAATCTACACCTTATTACGTATACGTATTGAGTGCCTCAGACATATTTTATACACAGTAGTGATGTATTTAGGGGGAATAAAAAAGCGAAATGTTCATGATAAGCACATTGATGGTATTTAGTCAGTTACGGTGCGATGAATAGCTTTTTCAGACACGAAGCGCCGGCCTGAAGAAACCCAATAGCGGCAGCAGCAGGCTTACAGCTCGAAACATAAAGACATGTCAGATATCCATAAATAGCGTTGCTTAGCGTCGACTTACATCGACTCCCTTTGTCCATCATCCAGTCACCGCTGTTGATTTTTCGATGCGACTGAGCCAGTGCCGCTTTAGATACTCCTGTCGGCCGTTGTCTCCGTTCCATAAAGTTTGTTCAATCGCTACCCCTTTGACACTAACGAATGATTGACGGCTGTATTGATAGAAAATGAGACCCCACAGGCCATATAAATTTTACATGATCCTAATGGGGTGCATCTCTATTCCGTTGGATGTCTGCTATGAGTTACGACGAGGCCCACGGTGCTGTCCCACCTACTAATAAGCGCGAGACATGCTGATACATCGGTCACTAGAAAATCATGCAGTTATCTTTCACTAGGTTTTTACAAAATTTATCGAAAGAAACTTGTAGGTAGATGAACTTTCGTTTATAGACAATCAATCATAATTTTAATATTGACTCTCTGGTATTTTTTAGCCAACGATAACTGATAACAGCGAAACTTCCTTACTGCAGTTATTTTGCTGTCTACGCCAAATGATTCGGAAAATCCTTAAATTGTTTATTTGATCACGTGTAGCATGCAAGACATCCCCATTCACCCTTATAGCATGCCTCGCTCATGAAGTGTACGACGGATTTCAATTTATAGGCCTAGTGGCGACTGGCAGAAAGATAACGGTTAGCTACCATCGCAGCCGCCGTATTTACCCGCCAACACCGTTTCTGGAACACGCGCGCAGAAATGGGAACCATTCACGACGGACGCGCTGCTGACGCGAGCGGCACGTGCGAATACGGCCTGCAATTCACTACAGACGAACAGCAGCAACGGCGGTGCTTGTCCGGTCGCCGTCTACCAGCTTGCGCTTGTTCACCCCCTCACCGGCGGAACGAAAATAGTACAAGCGCCAGTGTGTCCGGCGCCGTTCACATGGCTTGTGCTTAGCCAATAGTTGCTTTCACGCGCGGATTCGTCTTTGTGCACGCGCGTGCCTATGGCCATTCGGCTGGTCCTCCACTGGCTGACCCCTAGCAGAAGCAGTAATCATTTATCACTGCCATGTCGAGTGTTGACAATAGTCATGGCTAGCAAGTCACAACCGGGCAGCAGATCGAGATCTTTTCTACCTTCCACTTGAGACCCGCCTTTATCTAGGCGTTTTTCTTCTAGACAGAGGCGGGTCAGGTTTGACCAAGTGACTAAGCGCCCGTCGAGTAGTTTTATATAGTAAATTCATTGTCGCTGTCTGTTGAATGTTTTAATGATATACTTGTCTGGAGCGCAACGGGAGTGCGCGAAAGGAACCGTCATGACATTCACCCGTGACTTTTTTTTGCTTAGTACGATGACGTCGTTGATAGTGTCCATCGAGATCGTCCTGCTCGGGACAGTACAACAGACTGCCTTTGAATAATAAAAGCCATTCAGCAGTGGGTGCACCTAAGCTAAGTATACACCGTGTATACTGCGCGCTGCTCAGCGTGCTTTGATTTACTACAGAAAAACTAATGGATACCAATGTCTTCTAGTCCTAACTATAAGTAGCTCTCTAATGGCGTCCGAGTGACTAGACACCGAACCTACCATAATATATGTGTATGTTTTCAACAGATAGTTGCCGCTAATGTGAGCATAGACGAAGGTGTACTAGTACTATTCATTCGTGTACATTTCCGCTGTGGCACTTTCTTTCGGCAAGCGAATGAGAGACACACCATAGTAGATTGCAGCACGCTTAGTCCACGATCCAAGAAAAACCGATAGACAAATTTTACTATTAGTGACAATGACGATACTTTGTTCTACGCTTGTGAATCCGCTTTAATACCTGCTTGCCCAATATCTAAAGATTGCGCAAAAACGTATTCCTTTTTTTTTTTTTTTTATACCTTTTTTTTAACCTATCTCAAGCAGTTCGTGTTATATTACTACCGGTTTTTAGCTTCGGGGGAATAGTTTTTATCAAGCGGTGGCGATATACAGTATAGTGTGTCGCACATGGCCCTTTTTTCCCGACTATTATGAGATATATGTTAGCTTTACTGACGGTATCTTAGAAACGTTCCGTTACATGTTGTACTATCACGTTAGTAGAGATCGGGGTCAAAAATTTCGTCGTTGCTGCCATTGTCAAGAGAACGAGCGTGAAATGACATCGTCCTTTCCGTATATCCACTTGTAAACAGCCCCCCACGTTAGCTGTTTTTTCGCCGTTGATCTGTTAACTATGGATGGCAATGAAGCCGCGTTCACTGCTTATCGGCGCCGCCGTACCGTCGACAACGACATTTATAGTACGTCAACTGCAGCAGTGGCAGCAACGATCCGAAGGAAGTGCATTTCGTACGATCGTGCCTGCTGCGTCTGTATGTGCCGTATATTCGTGTGTTCGTATAAGCCAAATTTCTTCGATCGATTGCCAAGCGTCAGTAGTATCGGTTTATGTACAGATCGGCTACGTCGTAGTTAAGGGACTACTAGTGCTGCCACTTATGGTCGTTGTTATTACTGCTTACAGCTTCGTGCTTTGCTTTCGTGCCGGCCGCTGTCAGCTTATACCATGTAGAATGAGCTGTGCCCCTCGATAGCTCTCTGGCTGCCTCTGTGTCTAAATACCTGGTCGTGTGTAGTGCGACAGCGCACTAGTAGCTGCGGCACGCAGGTGGGCGCTATAGAAGGAAAGAAGAAAAGGGCAAAGAAGAGCTAAAAGGGAACGAGTGAGACTTTTCCTCAGTCTGTATGCTCTATGTCAAACAGGCCATTCACCCTGGACGAAGAGGAAAGAGACAAACGAAAAATACCGGCCGCACTGAGTGCATACACACACACCAGGCATCCCACTTTGACTCCCAAAGGCGACGACCTACACGGCCGATTGCCAGCATTCCCAACGTTGGATCGTCCGCATCTCCGCACCTTCAGCAGGCAACATAGACGAACCGACGTCATCGCCATTGCTATCTATAATATACTATTGCTACTAGCGATTGATAGCGGCGACGACGACTAACCAGATCGTAAGCAGTAACTGTCGAAATGCGATCCCAGATCGCGTCGATCCTCTCTGGCTCCAGATGGAGTCGCATATGCCCCGTGGGTGACGCTGGCTAAAATTAGGAACAGGTGGTCGTCTAGATTCAAAACTGGACATAGACGCACCTTCTTCGGTGCTGGTAACCAGCTATCTGTTTAAGGAGCGAAAACACGAGGACTATTGCTTCAGGTAAACTCAGATATATCTAATATTATAATAAAAACGAAAGTAGCACCAGGGTGACACGCAGCGTATAATTGTTCTAAGCAACCATTACACAACTGGTAGATTTACATAGCTAAATGTGATTCTTTTTGACTGTGTTATACTATTGTTGTTCAAGACGCTACCCGTGCTTATATTATTGCAAGGAGAACGTGCCAGCTTGTGTCTATTCTTTTCAGACCTTTCAGTTATTGTCTTGGTTTGTGGCGACGAGTTTTTTTGGTGGCGTAAAACGATACGGGCAGAGTTAGAATAAGTTCAATAATAAAGTGAAAGGAAGTATCCAACCTGATCCTGTTACCCTCCAAGATCGAACGAAGCAAACGAACCTGGTAAAACAAATAATTCTACCGTAGAAAATACCCAACAAAATATTTAGTGTTTTTTCTTTTAAATTCTTGTGCAAAAGTAGATTAACAATGAAAAAAGGTAAGGTTTTCGTAGTAGCGCAGTAATCACCTATTGGCCTGCTAAACTTACGAACACTTAGGACCGGGCGTAACTGGACGCATTTTGTTTCGTGCTGCGAGGAGCCAACCGTTTGAAGCAATGCTTAACGAAGGACGTACAGCAAATAAAATCGGAAATGTTTATCTACGTAAAGTTCCTACAAAACACTGATAGAAGTGCAACTAGATTCCTGTACTAGAAAGCTGGGCACATATGAAAAATGTTTCCAGTTCAATGAGCTAAAATTATTATAATTCTTCAATTTCTGAAGTAGTTTTTATATAAAGTTACTGTTTTTCAGACACAAACAAAAAGAGGTGCACTCCAGCTTCCTCAGTCGAGAATTATGTAGCCGTCTCGCTATCAGCAGATGGCAATCAAAAGCTGTTTCAAACACGGCAAGATTGAAAACGGAACAATTATTCATTTTGGCCGCGTTTGCGTGTCGTGCTTGATACATGCAATAGCGACACGTGTATACGCCAAGATAGCCAAGAAAGAATACGTTTCTTATGCCTGGAAATCGTCACAAGTCGGGCCTTTACAAGGGCTAGGCTGCGGCGCTTTTTTCCTATTTGTCTATAGCATATCCGAGTTTCGTTGTCACGCTATGACTCGTTTTCCTCTCAAATGCTTCGTCTCCACACGAGGCTGAGCTTGTGAATCATATGTGACATACTCTCAAGATGCGTCAATGTGATTCTTAACCTCTTGTCTTTTGTTGTTATACTGAATCAAGTCTCTTCGACATTTTGTTTTCATCTTCTTTACTGTCGGTTGTTATTTGAGAACTTGTCGCCATATATGTGTCTGTGTTCGCGTATGAACGCGCACGTGTATTGCTCTTCGTTTTTTGTTTTCTACAGTGCATTTTATTCTTTTGATGCTTTTTGCCTCCATTATCCCTACATGATTTGTCGCAGGCCGTACCCCGATGTCGTGATGTCAAATGGGCGTGGGCGAACAGGGGGGCTTGCTAAAGAAGAGTATCAACGATCAGGGGAATAGCAAGTAAGCATATCTCATCGTTTTCAAGCTTTAGATTTTGAGCACTAAAGTACAAGTACGCTCACTCGTGCTGGCAGTACCGCGGTAATCGTCAATGTAGATACCATGGATAAATTTGTCCACTTTAAACGCTGTAGCCATAAGAGGAGGCCAACAACGACGGGCGTTCTACATGTTTCGTTGAAAATGGGTCCGCGAAAGTGAACTCGATGGGAGGAGTGTAGGACAGTTCAGGGAATCGAGTGCCTTTCGTCCCCCCACAGGCGAGGATAACAACAGTAAGATATATATGGTACAACAACACCGACATGTGTAGTTATGTTTCCTATCGAACAGGATAACCTACGCGCCGGCTTAAAACGTAAAAATATGCCATCGTACGGGGAGCGCCATGATGTAGACGGCGAGTAACGTATATCATGATATGGAAATCATATAATATTAATAATCTGATATACGTGTAGGTGACGTATATGTTGGTGTAAATATATATGTGTACATCTTTAGCACCATCGCAATGGAATAGCTTTCTTCTGTCCCAAATAGCTAGAAGCGTACGGACAGGGCAATGAGATAAATACATTAGCAAATAAACGCTAGCCAGAGGTAGTAAACAACAGAAGAAAAGATGTCGTAAGGCGCTGACTGGGGCTATCTGTTACGCCGATTGCAGAAACCCATATAAATACATTTTATAGCAAACCATACGTTAGTTTGTTAGGTGCATATCAGATAACCAGTTAATTGTCATGAGGAAAAATGTCCTGCGTAGTACGCCTAGATAGATGCTTGAGTGCAACGATACCATAAAATTAGCTACAACCGAGCTACAATTTCGTGTTTCTTTGTTATGTCCATTTCTCTAAACAGACTGAGTACTCCCTACCGCAGACTATAACAAAGTTTAGAATATGGGGCAACGGATATTTTTATGTGCGCATATTGGGTCTGCACGTATGCAAAGGAAAGAACATTTCGCCATGTTGTGGCACTATTCAACTGTGAAACCAACGGTTCTCTGCACACGGACGACCACGCAGCAAAACAGAAACGACATAAGGCGCTCACCGGCGTATTTGCTTGTCTTATGTGAAGTTCTATAAACGGAGAGTTTGGACTGAATTAGAATTTGGCGTCTGCTTGACTTAATGGGGTTATTTTGGTGGTAAGTGACGAAGGAAAGAGAAACGGGGGAGAAGCCACTCGCAACATAAATAAGAACGACACACCGTCTTGCCGCCATCTTGTCTCGGGCCGCTGACCCAACAGCCTAAATTTTTAGTTTGCCCCCCCTTTTACACCCCAGTTCGCCTGTTCAGCGTTTTCTATTCTCTATAAACGCACATTAGTGACAAATATCAAGGCAATTTTTTATCGCAAACAGTTAATTATTACCGTATCAAATTCGCAGTCAAACTGGTACTCTCGGACATGACGGTGTCAAATTAATCTCTCCCCATTCCACGCAGATGGACAAATCGCATAAGCCATTGTATACCAATCAAAAAACAAAGCTTGCGTTATCCATGTTAACTACGAAGTCAGGCCCAGACCTTATTCATTCTGTCCACCGATATTGTTAAATGTCGGTCTCCTTAAAAGGCTTTTCTTGTGATAAGATTGGGCAAGGAGAGGTTGCAAAAGGAAGCGACCTAATCGCGTTAAGCCTAATGCCTGAAAACGGCCGATCGAGCTTCGCTAGTTGCTGGAGCTCACGGTCGGCTCCGGAACTAGCACTAAAGTTAACACGCCAGTAGCATTGGGTCATCTTGACGTACTTCCGGCGTAATTCTGGCCTTGGCCTGTGCCGGTCGGCGCTATCCCTCTAGCGGTCGCCGTGGCTACCGGTTCCTCGTCGACCGGAATCGTCAATAATCGCAATGTTGCCCCTTTTGACGGGAGAGGGTCTATGACACCTCCGCTAGGAAGCAGCAGCTCTGCTTTCGGGAATGCCGCTGCCAGTGATGGTTGTGGTAGTAGCGGCGAATGATGTGTAAGATGGCTTCAGCTGTCGCGGTGTGTAACCGGCGTCCTCTCTCCCCTAGAGGAGGGCAAGAGCTTTGTAAAGTCCAGTCACTATTCTAGCGCCTGCTGGAACGACCGGCTTTGGCGTCACAGGCTTGTTTTCGTCACGTGAAGAACATTCAAAGAGGCGGTCGAGGCGATGACAAGGATAGCTACAGGAGCCAAGCTCTGGTGAAATTACGGTTAAGCCAGCAACTGAGTGACAGTATGAGTTTTAGCCAATGCTGCTCGAAGTTTGACGGAACGTGACCGATTTAAATCAGCCATTCATAGAAAGCTCTAACGATGCCAGACGAGTTACAGTTACATGTGGCCTTTTGCAGTTTATTACCACCACCTTCTACACATGTCATTCATTGCATTGCTACCCCTGCAAGTTCCTGGGGTTGCCATTATACTTGGCTTACTTCACCGTTTGTTCTTCCGCTGTATTAGCGCGATACGTCATTCGGCTCTGCGGTGTAGCATTCTTCGCTGATCGGATCGCACCCAACAGACTCAGCTACACGACGACGGTCCGAACGATCTGGTTCTTTTTAGTTTGTCTCGATGGCGTGAGCGCCTGGTTTATCTGCTCAGTCTCGACAAAGCGAACTGTGCCACCGAGAGTTGAACCATCTATCCAAGGACCTTGCCGTCATTTCGTACTTGCCGCCGCTGCCATCGCTACAATATCCTAACCACTTCATTAGCAGTTTCTATCTACCGTTGCGCTAGCGACCAGCCGATTTGGCTGGCAGCCAGCAAATAGTCACGGCTGTATACACCAAGCTTTATCGAGTCGGCTTTATAGTGGTGCTGCTAGATTCTCTAACCAAAGTCAGCCGCCGTCGCTCTTAGTTAGACCACAATAATAATAACAATAATATGAACCTTACTATCGGAATCACGTCACAACATTGAGCATTATTACCAGCACGATTAGCAAGCACTCTATCCCAAAACGCACAACTATAATAATGCAATTATATGAGGGGTTACTGTCGCCAATGCAGAGCATACTTCCAACGCACAGAGTACACGAGTCGCATCAGCCCATATCATCGACTCCACATAGACATCGTACATGATTCATTGGAGATGAGATAAGTATCGTATGAGCGCAATGATAAGGCTGAGAAAACTGGAACTACGATAACGTCTCACGTTTTTGTAGGGCTCAAGCACAGCTTGTCAAGTGTACGCTTTATAACTGCACCACATTCATCACTCTAAATACAAATCTACGTATCTTTTATGCATAGCTTCAGCTGCACACATGGTTGCACCATGTCATCATTCAATAACTTATCGATTAATATCGATAACTGCATCACAAACTGAAATGTGCACATATGCATAACCGGAAAACATACACGCACAAACTCCTCGTTGAATTTATTGTGGCACGACCGTATCAGCACAGCTCTTCCATATCTCAATTTCTGACGATGCACTCGGAGCAGGACAAAGACAATCGCTAGCTGTTTTGCGTAAATACAACTTCTCTCCCTCGAACTCATTCGAGCGAGGAGTCCTGCTTTTTGCCAGTCACAGAAAATACTGACTATAATGACCTCTACATCAACTGCTAGTGATTCAGTTTTGCCTTACGATCTATCCGTCCTGGTGACCCAGTCCTGATGGTCACAAAATATATGCACACGTAGACTTGCAATTTGCAGGACCTCGCGACCAGCGCTAAGCTACCGATCACACGCAGACACGAGACGTTTGTGTTGTGCCCTATGCTATCAATGAGGGGAAATCAAGATAACCATCGAAGAGCGAAGATGACAGAGCTACATATCGAAAGACTCACACAGAGCCATGCAGAATTGGAATTAGCCTTTCGTTTCATGTATGCCTGTTTGTGTAGTAGATGCTGCCCACTTTTCATCGCCTGTATCTGATATTTTACTTTCGTCCTTTCATTGGCGCCGCGCCTACGCGAGCGCCACTAGCATACGCCTATTATGCCTAATAGTAATGGTAACTTGACGAATAGACGAGTTAAGTGACTATGTTTTTGCTGCTTACGCAGGTTCTGCTCTCTTGCCTGGTCTGTCGTCGATAGGGCGTTTCACCAATGAAGTATAAGCTACGATCCGTGCTAATAGTGGTTGTACTAGTGCTACTACAAACATTGGATAGGTTTAGCAGTACCAGTCTCTATCGATCGTTGCGCGATATCTCCTCGACGACAAACGTTTGTCGTCGCAGTTGTCTTCTTCTCTTTCTGGCTGTTTGCTGTTATCCCTCTTCGACAAAGGCGACAACGGCCCCGTCCCGTTGGGGGAGACCTTATACAACAGGACACACGTTAGTTTACCAACTCTTAGTTACTTTTTCACTGGAACTCGGAAAAAGAAAAATAACAACAACAATAACGACGACGACTACATCGCACTGCGCTCACTACTACACCGTGCCGCCCTATGCGGCAGACCGCAGCGATGGCGGTGACGATTGTATTACGACGGCGACGAGTAAAGCGAGCGTCAGCCAGATGTGAGAAGAGGACGCCGCCGTCGCGCTGAGAGAAAGGAGGTCTCTAGCCGCTCGATTATACAGCTGACATCACCGCCGCTGCCCCAGTGACGGCAGCGAACGTACTGCAACAACGCTGATTCGCTGGCTGGCTGAACAGCCGCCAAGCAACACTATGCTGGACAGGCGACAACGGAGCTGCTCAGTTATCAGACACCATACACAGAGTGCAGGATCACGCGCGACCGCTAGCTTACCGTCTGGCAGCTGGTCATTCCTTGCTGGATTCATTATAGAGAGCGACAGTAGCAGCGATGTGACTCACTGACAGTGCATAGTGACGGTTAGACCGTGGAGCTACGTACCGCCGGGTCGGGCCCCAGTGATAGCCTCCTGACTCGCTAGCGTTCACGTCGCCGTCACCACTGACCAAATTTACAGACTGACTGCCGGTCGAATAACTGAACTGAAATTAAACTTAATAACGTGTGACAATCAGCAAAACGTTATCCTGTCGACGTAGCGCTGAGGGCAGACGCAGCGGCTGCTACCGCCACGTCTCATTGAACGTTTATCAACAGAGCGTCTCGGAACAATTGATAATAGGGAACGATACTAGAGCAAGTACAAGAAGAAACCGAAAAAAAGCACAGATAAGCTCTTATAGTTCATAGCGGTCTGTACATTAAGAGCCCCTCGAGTAGGCTTCTGGGGATAAATAGGAACCTCGCACAAATGACACCTGGCTTTTTCCTGTGGCCTTCTGCTTTTTCTGGCGGTATTGTTGCATACTAGTGATTAACACAAGGCAGTCGTATTTATCTTTCCATATACAGAATGATTACCATTTTCACGTCCAAGCTAACACACACACACACACACACACACACACATTCAAATAAGCACACGGCAGGCACACGCACACAAGAAACAGCCGCTTACGATAAAAGTGTTACAATGAGGTAGTTTAGACTTCTCTGCAAAGACCCAGCAATTTCTTCGGCTTGTTACTTTTTTTAAGCTTCTGTTACTTCCCGTGGTTGCAATTTCCCTGCGCAGTTTTCGCGCCCCTGCGTAGTTTTCCCGCAAATCGCTCTTCCTGTTTCTCTTAGCTTCGTCCTTGTTTTTCATTGTTGTATGCTTACCACCACTGCTGTTTATTTGATCAAATCCGTTAATGATGGTCGTCGGGGTAACTGTTACTCCTTCTCCTCGTACTACCGACACAGTTACGTAGTCCACAGTGTTTTTCTGCTTTTTGCTCCAGCTTCCTTTCCAATATTCAATGATTCCTTTTGTTCGTTGCCAGTCAGCCATGCACTGACGGAGATACATTCATAAATTCAAGGACTGGCACAAAGATCACAGTGGTAGCACAGAATACGACTACTATGTGCTACGGCGGAACACACATCAAACGTGCAGGGCACACAGGACAGTAGAACAAGAGACTGTGCACCACAACGACCATAATTAATAGTAAGTAATAGTAGTGGTGATATCAGCGTAAAGGACAACGGAAACGAGCTAACGGCCCTAGGCACAGCGTCGCATCGTTGAGCAGTAGCAGGCTCCCTCCGGCACGGGCGCGAGCCTGGCCCACTCTGTCCTAGCTGCCTGCCTGCCTGCCTGCCTGCCCGTCCGTCCGTCGTTCGTTCGTTCGTTCAGCTGCTTGCCTCGCAGTTGTCCGATGGTCGGCCGCTCGTTCGTTTGCTCGGGGTGAACGTCCTGGGGAGTAAAAATAAGGGAGGAGCGGCTCTCAGTGGCAGCAGCGCCTCATGCGGTGGAGAGGAGGAAAGAGACAGGGTGGCCGCCGACGGGTGGCAGTCCGACCCAACCAGGCAGGCAAGTTGGGAGAGAAACAGCAGTCGTCAGTCCACTGCTGCTGGCAAACAGAAAGCTTTCTGCCTCCTATAGCTGTCTATGGTTATGGTTGAGGCTGTCATATAAGGTGGCATCGGTGCGTGGCGGCAGTAGCGAGCGAGCGCTGGAGGGAAAGGGCACAAACTCGGGTGGCCGGGTAGTAATAGTAGAAACGACGATGGCGACGCTGGCAGCGGCTGCACCAGCTGCAGGGTGGGCAACGCAGCCTGGGGAGCCTGAGGGTTCGGGTCCAGATCTTGTCCGGGTCTCTAGACCGATCGACACCTCCAGCGGCAAAACCGAAGGAGAACCGCACAAGCTTTAGTGCTTGTCGATCTTCCCAAAGCTTAAAGTCTGAGGAAACTCAAAACTGGGTTAAGGAGTGTACAAGTATGGATGCATATAGGGGGCTTCGTTTGGTAGGGGGTGAACGTGTCCCTACGTGTGCATCCGTAAGAGTACCGGGGCATGCTGGGGGCCGTGCGTGTCTCTCGTTATAGGCCCCTTTTCTCTGGGTGGTGATAGTTGCGACAAACAAAGAGCGAGCAAAGAGGAACAACGGGAACGGAACTTGAAATTAGAGTCAGAATGGGAGCTTTGGGAGAGCGGCCGAAAAGACTGGGTGGGTGAGTGTGTGGGCAAGTGGCCCTAGTGGAAAGGGAGAAGCACCGCGAGGTAGCCGACGCTGTTGTAATGAGTGGTGTATTCATTGGCGTTGGTAGTAATAGATCAACCAGTAACTGTCGCAGCGACAACAAGCAGCGGCTCAATCGGTTGAGCTAACGAAAGGGGTTCCCCAATCTGAACGTGTATATGACACAGTAGGGTTTCTCCTCAGAAGACACAGATGCGAGCATCACAAGCAGGGCGGCGGTGGTGGCGGTGACGGTCACTATTATAGCTGGTAGTGACCGACAAGGAACGAAGCCCCAGATAAGCCACTGGCTGGTGGGGCCATTTGGTGACCTAAGAGGGTTCAGGAGGGGATAAAGGTGAGGGCACGTAGCGCTCGCCGTCGCCGCCGTCGCGCACAAAATTTTAAAAAATCTGATCACACTGTTTACAAACAACGAACTTTGCTGCTTTAATTTGTCCTCCGATTTTCGCGTAAATATCTATCATTTTCAAATCTTGTGGACTGTTTCTTGATATAGATATCTTAACTGTAAAACACTCAACAGGACATAGTGATGCGAGCCAGACGATATCTGTGCTTGACATTCTGCCCAAGCAGATGCATGGGTATATGCGGCAATTGTCACTTGAGAAAGCTCAAAGGTAACCAGGTGTTCTTTGTCCTGACAAAATTGTATGCTGAGTCAACTCATTATGGTCTTGATCAGTACGACAGGATTATTAGGTTGCGTGATTAACTACCATAGGTTGATCTGTTGGGAGTTAGCCATCTCGTAACGATGACTAAACGTCGCTCGACGTCCAAAAAGAAGCACAGACGAGCACACATCGAGCAACCTGGGCCCGTTTCGTACTTTAGTAGAATTTGGCAAGACATGATACAATCTGGCGCAATGAAATTATTTGCAAGCGTGCATTGATTCCTATATTAAAAGCACTCTGTGCTTAAACCAAGTTCCGGCAGCAGTTCGAAGTGCTGAAAAGGTTATGAAAGGGCTACACTGCGTACTGGCCCTCACACCCGTTCACTCACTCCATATATGTATGTAAAATGCTCAGTGACATAAGAATGTTGGTCAGTGTCTGAAAATACGATCGAAGGCAAACTGAGAAAGACTTCTGTCAGAAATAAATCGAATAGAGGGGGTTTTCAAACCTAGCTTGCGCTAGTACCATAGCTTACAGTTAGTACCCCAGAAATCCCTTTGCTATATGGAGTATTATGGTGAGCCTATGCAGGCCACATAATAGACGACGCGTTTCACGTGTTTTTTCTCTCCCGTGCTGCCGGTTACTTACATTTACTATAGTCTTAAAGACAAACTTGTGCGAGCAACACTTCTAACGTTCGTAATCATAGCATATACGTTTGTGCCATAGATTTTACAATATCGTTCCCTGTGTAAGAAGCAAAATTCGACAAGATTAGCACGAAAAAAGATAAGATTTAACACGTTTATTAGTTTGATAGTCTTGGAAGCAGTGTATAACCTTTCCAACTATTACGGTCCAATTATGTTCCTTCGCATTGTAGCATGAGAGGATTCCTTGCACATTAGCACATTAGCGATATAAGCTAGCAGAAGTGCAATTAGGAGCATAAGGTTGGTGGTGCGTAGCGTCCATCGAGTCGACCTTAGTGTCAGTACCTATGTTGGATCGATAAACGACAATGAAAACGGTGGAGGCAAAAAAACTGGTAAAGGACCAAGAGGAACTTTCACATAGAAGGCATCCACCAGCAGGTACAATATAACGGGAAAGTAAGTATGGACAACATAGTATGCTTTTTCTAATTTTCTGTAGAGTATTAGAACACCTTTTAAATAGGCTTAGGAGTACGGCTGATTTCCCACTGTAATCTCGCCGCCAGTAATATATCTATCGATTTATTTCACTCTGAAGCTGTTTCGCATCATTGCAAACTTGAAAAATTTACTTAAAAATTTGTTACAGTTTACACCCTCTCTGTATTGCTACAAAAAAGGGATTATCTAATTTAATTAATCATTCTAAGGAATGGGGTCTTACTTTGTATTGGAACGTCCTAGAAATAAAGCTCAAATTATTGCGTTCTCATATCCGAATAGCAGGAAAGCAACGGGGAAGGTAAGGTATAAATAACTCTATCAAAGTACAATTTATTAAACTGTGACTTGTTGCTAGGCAACGGATCTTACGCGACGTCATAAGAAAATAACGGAAAGCACTATGGCAGTGTTTTTCACAGTACACATACTTTTTACATTCGAAAGTTCAGGTGATTTCGCGTTTGAATCATGACGCAATGTCAGGACAATGGCCACTCAGAAAGTTTGACTAGAACAGTACGACTGTGTATAATCAATATCTAACGTCAATATTATTCTGGGATACGAAAATAAGTGGTCTTAAATCGTTTTCACGATTCCTGATATTTCATTTTCCGTTTGCTCAGTGGGTTCCAGACCTATTTTTGAGTCAGATCGGAGACTTGTACCTCTAACATCTAAGTTACTTGCTCAAATCTTTTGGCTTGTAGATTCTTGAGATCTATCTATAACCAGTTTTCAGCCACAAATTCTTAGTCGGGCACAGATCTGAGTCAAGACGACGACCAAAATACTTGGGACACAACGAGAGACGGCTCGTGTCTGCTGCATTGGCACCATTGCAGCACACGGGTGCAACGTGGGTATATAACCTTATTGGATTTACATAAAAGGTTCGAATTTTTGCGTTCGTTGCAGCCGTTGCTTCAGAAGGCTAGCATTGCACGAAACTAAGTGTGTTTATATTCCATTTTAAATGTCGAACACTTCACGTATCCCTAACTTCAGCAGGAAAACACATCCAATTCCCACCATCGCGAGGACTTTCTGTTGGGCCTAAATGGATCGATTTACTGCGCATCAAATTTTAATTTATGTTTAACAACGCTGGTCGTGAACGGCTCAGCTAATAACGTTCACTGGTCAATAAAAAATATACATGATAATGCAACACGATCTTGTTCGACTTTATTCAAGGGGTTTACATAGTGATCGCAATATAATGGCGTAAGGCCGGCTCTCCGAGAACTATTATATCCCAAAACAAATTGTTAGCATTGTCAAGAGTGACTGGTTCTGATGGAGACATTACAAACCAGTTGCTAAGAGATTTTTGCTTATGTAGTTTGCAGAACGTCCGTAAATCATTTTCTTTGTAAAACAAGCCCAACAGGCCTATGGAAATACCACATTTTCATGCTATTCGTGTTTGGAAAAGGTCCTAAACACTTCAAGATATTTATATTCTAATTATGAAATGAGGACCATGCTTGTGAGCAATGAAACCATTTTAATGCTGTATAAAATCCAAATAAAGCTCGGCGTTTTGTAAGATCGCATAGCGTTAATGTGCTTTTGAACAATCAAAGTATGAGTTCTGAATTTAAAAGCAGTGTTAAACATAACACCGAAATCTTCGTATTCCGCTGCGAAGGGCTCCTTATCGATAATCTGGAAAATTACCGGTCTCGTCCACAGTAGCAATAATAACAGCGCATTTTGGTGGCAGGCTTCAAAAGTTAAACGCATTGTAGATTTTAAGTATATCTGTTATTTTGTTTATTTTCACATAGAATTTCGGGTCGTGGGCATATATTCTTTATTTGATAGAAACACTTTCGTATAAAGGTTTGAGATCTCGACAAGAATTCTTTGCGGAATTACGGACGAAGTCTTTGCAAAGATTGACAGAAAAAGTGCCATTTACATACCGAATGAAACGAACAAGCACAGCCTCAGTGTGTTACTCTGTGGTCCATATCGAGAGCAGATATTTTGCAGGTTAATACGCCGTGATAGACTTGATAAAGTACAGCAAATTAAAATAACAGTAAATGTTACGGAATACATTGTGATGACTTCTAGCGATTGTCTAGTTATAAGCAAGCATTCAGGAAAATCTTGTCTGTGCGATGCCGTTAGCTTTTTTCGATCAATGCCTAACGGACTGATACCGCCGACAAGGACAATAACGTCCTATGTTTATACAGACAGAATATCTAGTAACGGGTTATGCCCGACGGAGTTTGAAACAACACTGTCTTAGACGCCGATCTTCACCCTCCGTTAAGAGTACTATTTGTCCGAATAAATTCGTTTTAAATCAATTTCCGACACATCAACAATGAACGATGAGTACGTATTGAGCCTGAATTTTGCACACGTTCAATAAGCTGATGCACGGCTCTTGAGCTCATCATGCTAATACTTGTCAAATTTCGTTTTTTTTATCATCAAGTTTCGGTTCTTTTTATATAGGTAAAAACGCGCAATGGGAAGTATCGATAGGAAGACGTGCGAGGGGAACAATAGAGACAGACAGACAGACAGAGAGAGCGGCCGCGGCAGCAGAAGCGTCGGTTTCAATACATAGGGTGCAACGGTTGTCACTTCGTACATGTCGTTATAACCACTGACTATGTGCAGCTTGTAGGAAGATCTATTCGCTGTATAGAGTGCTCTATGCGCTCTCATTCCTAGAGGATATTCTTGGTGCTAAACGAGCAAGCAGCATAAGCAGGACGTCGACCTGTACAGGTGGCGAATTGCTTACGATGCCGATCTTATATGTCATAAATGCTAGTGATTCGTTCACTACGTGCCCAGTTTGAAGAGTTGTGCAGGAAATATGTGGCCGCCTGTCACATCCAGAATGCAGGACATTTCTTAGATCCATTGTATTTACCATAGTTGTCCCCAATTTCCTCCAATCCAGTGAGCTATTTGCTATGAATGTACTTACGCTTTTTCGCGGCTGGGGTCATGATACTTGTTAATAGCACTACGGAAGGCGAGGCATGTGATCTACAAAATGACGGTTGGTAGCGGTTTTCTATTTGGACTGAGTAGTCGATGACCTCCATAGTTAAAACTGGCGTTTGACACATGAATAACTGTGACAATATCTAGTAAATCATTGCTTTAATATTTAGAGATTGCCAAAACTCTTCGTCGTTTAGTAAACGATTACCTGAAACGTTTACTATGATTTTAGTCTTATAGAATAAATAGGATTTTCGCGACGACGGAATCTTTGTGCGCTTTCGAACGACTAAGAGACATAAAAGTACAAAAATTTTATCAATCTGTGCTATCTGTGCAAATGTAATAGAAGTCACTCAAGCATGATTATACTACATCAGTTGTACTTTCTAAGTGCTAAGAGGCGATCCCAACGGTTGGCGCGTCTAGCCATTTTCTGAAGATTTAAAAAAGCAGCACGTGTTCGGTCATCAACGGACGTTATCAACCTATTTCAGTAATGCCATCTTGAAATTTAGATTAAATTTTTAAATCAAATTCATATTCGACACTTTTTGCCAGTAAGAAAATAAATGTCCCAAACATCTAAAACCAGAGAGCGGCGGCTCAAAACTCTAATATTCACATAGCTATCATAGTCAGCACCTACTTTTCTCCGTACCCCCTTTCATAGATCCATAGAACGTTTTGTACACTACCGTACTCAGGATGGTGAAGTAGTTTAAGGCACTGCGTTTAGGTTTTGTGTGTGATTTTCCGGGCAAGAGCCGAATCCTACTTCTAACATATAAAGTGAGTGTGAACAGTAAGATAATTCAGGTTGCCACCACTGCTGAGTTTATTATTTCGCTATCCGGAAACTTGGTCTTGTTTTACTTTCAAAAGTTCTCAAAAGCCTGGAACTTTGAATAAGGCTCCACTTCTTCATACATCTGCATGCAATGCGACGTTTCTATCAAAACACCGAATGCAATATAATACATATATTATATATAGTTCACTCATGGCTGCAAGCTTCTTCAAAATAAAAATACGCTTGGATCAGATCGAGTGAGTAGAATTAGCTTGCATGACCTATACATTCAATCCGACAAAACTGATACTATCCGTTTAGTAAAGCTATACTTATCATATTCAGTAAGTGGCTTAAATTTCTTCTCGCTTGACACCAGTCGCCCGCTCATAGTATTAAGCACGGCATGAGACTGATATGGGTAGCCACCTATTTTTGAACGTTTACAGGGGTTCTAAACATCAAGCTGCACTTGAAAGAACGTGTACAACGTAATAGTACACGTACAATGTTACTTGCGCATCGGCCTACGACGCCGACTCCTTCATATCCTTGCAGGACTCTTTTAATTATTTCCATATTTTTAAATTTACAACTTTTTGGTGCGTACGGTGTCTAATAAATCGATAGTATAACTAAGAAGTTTGCTCGTGATGTCCCCAATAAAAGTCTAACGGTATAAATCTTAATTTGAGTGTTGGTTGTTTCTTTGCATGAGTATTACAGATAGACAGGAACGGAAACGTTTATATTATATTGCACAAATAGCTGTATGATTAGCTATTACCTTCATTGCAAAGCTGCCACCGTAAGTTACCAGGACAGAGGCCAAAGCTTTATTAAAACAAGTCTCAAGAAATTGAATCTAGCAGCCACGAACGAAGTTGTGGAAACATGCGAAATGCTCAGAATCATCTTTGATTGGTGACTAATCGGACTCAGCAATTTCCTTAATTATTATGAGTCTCAGGCCATTATATGCCACCAACACACTCATTGATACTCCTTAGTGAAGACCTACAATACGGATGTATTCGAAGCTGACAGCTTTCGTCAGTTGCCATTTTTGCGATCATCAACAATGCCTTGTTATTGTCCTTACTTGATTAGGCTCCGACTGGAACTATGCATGGCCTTTTTCACTAAAAGTCTGAGCACCTTGTCGCTTACGCACAAATTAGTGTGCTTTTTGCGTCTATGATAGATGTCAGACCTACCTCATCCCGTACTACAGAATCGTATCTGTACATATGTTTGCCTTTAATAGGCAGAACTACATTATTTGTAGCAGTATATTTAATTGTTTATAATCACTACTAAGGTAACCGGGTGATGGCACTGCACCACTATTTGGGTACAAGTCCAAATGAGCCTAATTGTTGCTCAGGTCGAACTTCTGTAGTAAAAAGTTCGGTTTTAAACTAAAATGTTGTTTCCTACGAGAAGTATGGGTCGCCTCAAGAAGTCGCCGTGTGCCCGTCGTGGCCAGATGCGCCTTCTCACAAAAACGGTGCTCCCCAATCCAAGTCTGATCATCATGTTGGGTCTGTCAATAAGAAATTGCGCCTACTACCCAATAGACCAACGCCTATGTAAAATTCTCTTTGATGTAAAATCCATGCTTTTGTCGAACAATAGTAATTACTTGCCTGTGAATAGGTATATGGTCAAATGAAATGTCGTGAAGTATCTTTTAAGTACAAAAGTCCTCGAAGTAAATAGTTATATATATATATATATATAGTTATTATAGTTATATATATATATATATAATTTTTCCAAAAATAAGTTTTTAGCCGTTTGATTATGTGAACACGTTATAACTAACACGTTATAAGCCCAAAGATAAGTAAAGTTTCTCAAATAAATAATTTCAGAAAGGAGTAACTCAAGTTATTTTGTTTCGATTACGTAGTATTTAATTCAAACCAGTACCCACCTGTAGCTTATCCAACGTTTTATTGTATTACGAGAGAAATGTGTAGCATATTCTACTACTGGGCCACCCAAAGCAAAGGAACACTTTTTCCAAAAAGGATGTGACACAACAGTTTGATGTGTCACATTCTTTATATTATATGGTTGCTCTATCTATAATTAATTAAATTCAGAGTTTTTCCGAAATGTTAAAAATAATTTTCACAGTTATTTGCTTATACAGCTTGACGCTTACGTAAATCTGTTTCAAACTTTAGATCTTTGAGAACTTGTTGTTGCACTTCAGACACACTAAGTTTGTAATAATCAATGCTACACACATTTTGCTGAAATTAAACACTTAGACAGTTGTTTCACAAACAAAAGATGAAGGTCGCTTTTGAAGCTACTATCTTTGCATATTATTATCTTGTATTTTAGCATGGAGCGTCGGAGCAATGCTGCTGATGGCCTGCTCACCACCATATAGTGCTCTTATGTCCTTATCTGGTCCTTATGCGCTTTCTTGCCAGTCAGAGAGCGAAATGTGAATCTACTTAGCAAGAGATGTGAATAAAATTTCTTCTACAGCCAGTATCGTTCATTAAAAATCTGTCTATGACATGTTACATACACTCACATGATTATTACTACTGAACAGTAGCGATTTGTTCATAATGAGCGGCCGTTACGAGTTAATCATTAGAGCCTTTCTTGTCCTGAACATCGGCAGAAAAACATTCAGACGACCAATTTTCCAGCCTTACAGTTTCGCCCAGTAACGACAATTAACATTAACAACCTGATTTAATTTGCTGCTTATTTATTAATTAGCTCCAAATTGCATATATTTATGGCCCAGCCTTTACTCGTTGTCAGTTAAATATTACCTTATAGCTTGATAAGAGTAAATGACCTGTGTAAAATTCTATAATTGAGTTCGTCAGAGCGACACCCTGCAAAGCTGTCAAGCATGAATAGCAATGATTGCGCTGGGTCTGACGTTCAGGCTTGGTCCTGAAGAGGCTTCTTTATTATTGCAAGTTAAGCCAATAACGAGATGAAGCGAACATTACATTATTATTTTATGATCCACAAGCATGCTCTCGTTTACTGTGGATTAATATGTTCCCTTTCGACCGGCCTCTCGTAGCTTTAAAAAACGTATTGAAGGACCCAATAGAAGCCGGCACTTCATCAATAAGCGCAAGTTGTCGTACGGCCAAGAGAAACGATCGAATGCAAAGTAAATTGCTCCCTATGAGATAATTAATTGCATTATTTGTCCGAAAGCCACCGGCACCTTTATATTGAGCGACTGCATCTTCTGTTTAGACCAACTTTAGATATGCTCTCCGTTCTTCCATATCATTAACTCTTCATCCCAGTGACACATATATCAAGCTGACCAGATCGATGCTGTGGATGGCGGCAAGCATCGAGCGCTCAGTTTAATGTTACGACAAGATGTTTGTTAGTTTTCTTCACCACATGATTAGACATTTCATACACGGGTATTTAGTGTATTCATTTTAATACCGTGCTAATACTTAGCCAATCTTTGCGCTTGACACTTTTTATGAGATATCACGACACTTAACCATAGCACTCTCTGCTAAAACCTTTTATTAGAAATCCAATTGTAATAATAGTTTAGTTACCAGATGGCTATCATTTACACAGAGATCGTTCGGCGAATTAAACTAAATTTGGAAAAATAGGGCATGTTCGAATCATATGGTTCATACATGTAAACACATCATATTTTCTGGTCACTCTCAATAGAAGTGACTGACGTACACGTTTTTTTATTCGTTATTATTACTATTAGTATTATTAGCAATTTCTTCCTTTTAATCTAATAGCACTTCAAATATCACGATAAAAGTAAAAGTATGGGGTGACGTTCATACTCGAATTCGTTTGAACAGTTCGAATCACTGCTCCAGAACTAAAAGCAGCAAATAATAGATTACAGTTTAGATATGTAGGTCTCGCAAGTTACAAAAAGGCAAAGCCAACGAACAAAACGACAGACCAACCATGTCCCTGGCCTTATTGCCCTAAGGTATCGACCCGATTTATGCAACTGGCCAAACAACTCTCCAGCTAAATATAGCAGCCTATAATCCCGCTGAGCGCTTGATAATCGTGCTTAAATGAAAGGTAGGTCAAAATGCTACCTAAAGCTAATCTATACCAATATAACAGAATGTTTTTATTGCAGCCACTTTATTAAAAGTGCAACTCACTAATCATATTTATTTTATAAACGTAGATTTAATTAGTATAAGCCGTATCATATACTTATCATATCCTTCTTTTCGCGTATTGTGAAAACACGAGTATTTTGGCCGTTATGCAATTTTCGCAGTGTCCTTTTTACTTAGCAAGGTGTGTTAGGCAAATCCTATACCGACGCTGAATTTCTCCTCGAGGTTATTGAGGTAGGTCTTTCTAGCCTCTTGTTCATCAGCTGGGCGGTTAATGGGTGTCCACACCGGCTCTCCAACGAAAAAACGTCGCGCCCTGATTTGATTCGAGGTATCCACTGTGAAACGATGGTAGATCCCGGCTGGTACAATCAACATGTCTCCTTTCTCGACTCGAATACGAATCCACCGGTCTGAGCTATCACGAACGTCAAAGTATCCAGATCCTGAGCAAAAATACGGTCATGAAGAACACTGTTACGAAATCGACACAAGCGTAAAACAGGTATTTACCTACATTAAGTGAGTCAAGCATGACGATTAGTAAGTGTTCAAAACGATTTTGTGGCGCCAGACTAAGTCATACGCTTAATTTTAAGTAAGCTATTTATTAATTTCTTTTCGGTTGTTTCTTAGGTTCAATTCATGATCTATATGCAATAACTAAGCACCTTCTTCAATGAGTCGAATTTCCTCGTCCGTGTGAAGATGCTCCTTGTAGAACATGTTAATCTTGTCGTCATAAGCCTCACCTAGCGATTCTTTAGAAATGGCGCACACATCTTGGTAGGTATAGCCACGTTTCTCGCGAATCTCCTTCAACTTACCCATAGCTTCGGGGCCGGACCAATCCGACTCATCGATCTGTCGTTGCACATAAACAAGTCTGCCAATTATCTTGAAATAACGTGCTACATGTACATATTCGTAGAACAGATACGGCTTGAAAGTAGAACTTATTATTTCTAAATATTTTTTAATAACGTCAAAGGCCAACTTGAGGCAATCGGAAAAATATTTTATTAAGAACATGGGTCAGTTTTTATACATGCCTTACATCTTTTACGATTTTTTTATTTTTGTTCATTCAGAAAGTTCTAGCTAGGACTTTAGAAGCGTCTACCTACTGCTCCTTTACCATGACCTAGGAGTACACCAATATAAAAGGCTTATTCCGAAACGGCGGGCCATCGATTTCAGCTTAACCTACTCTGTATTCTAACCTGTTTGTCCTGCTTGCCCTAGTAAATTATATGTTCCAGCTAAAACAGTAAGAGCACTTTACTTTGGTCACGGTACATACTGAACTTCATCATCGAACTCGACAGAAACGTATATGTGTATATGCGAAATTTAAAGAGGAAATTATATGCTAAGCCTCTTTACTTTAGCCATGGTAACGATTTTTGTCAAATTATGAGCGCTAACAGGTGTACGCACTTCGCTCTGACCTCTCTATGATGAATTCGTCTATAATTTTTATATATAGAAAAAATCAGCAATAACAACTACTGCGGTTCCTCAAACCAGGTTCGATATAAAACTTTGTGAAATTTTAAAAGATATTGCGTGCGTTATACATGCGCTTACGTCTCCTCTGAATATATATTGGGTTTATAATAACATCTGAGATGCAAATAATTTAGAAAAATTTCGGCTTAACGAATCCTTCAGCATGCTTCCTATCAGTACTTGTATGGATGGTCTGCTAGATTTATTAAGACAGCAAAGCGTCTTTAAGGGATTTAATGATGCTGTGTATAAAGATTTATTCCATCTAATGCTTAACATAATTCTGTCTTAGAGCGCCTTCTGTTGACAAACGCTTATTTTTTAATAAATAAATACTAATAAATTAAAATAATCTTAAAACTTAAATAATTGATATAATTTTAATTTATTTAAGAATTATTTAAGTTCAAGATTTATTATATTATATATATATATATACAAATTATAAATATCGTAAGAAACATGGACTCTCTCTTTAAACATTCGAACTGAAGTCTACGAATAACTGCCGATGGATCAGTGTGAAGTGATGTAGATTTCATAAAGAAACTTGCAAAAGGCATAAGGAACTAAAAAAATACCATATGTTTGTTTCGCTGTTTTTTCACCCCCCCAAAATAAAATATCTCCAACTCAAATCGCTTTTTTATTATTTATTGGGAAAACGACACATTTTAGAGACCAAGATTTTGCTCGAGTTCATCAGTTCTACTCTACGTTTCCTGGTCAAAGTGAGCGGAACTCCTAATATACGACGGGGTCCTTCGCCAGGCATGGTACTTGCTGCATCTCAGCTTGACGATTACACTCGTACAAAGTGCGGACTATAAACGTTTATGTGCTGGCAAAGCTGATAGATTTACAGTATTAGTGGGTACAATATTGGAGCAATGAACAGATTTGATTGTCGCTGAGGTTTCTATGAACGAAGAGCGAAGCCGAGCAGTAGCTTTTTCGACGATTTTTAATGGAGCACTTTCTGAAGGATACCATGGCCCAGACCCAAATTATCAATTTCTGTTGTATTTGAAATGCATGTTTTAACCTTTAGAATGTTCCGCCAAAATGAAAAACCTCCCACGCAACACCCAGACCCCGGCGTGGTTACTTTTCTTAAGCAAACGTTCAAAGAAGCTTTGGCGAATTTTTAAGAGTTTCCGTTTACTTCGTACGAACGCCTCGCGATCGGTTGTTGACTGTGAGTATTAACCGATTTCTATTCGAGTTGCCTGTTGTCCCCTAAGAGTTTGCCCTTCGTCACGCCGGCTCTCGACACTTCCGGAGCACTCGAAAACGCGCGTAGTAGACACTGAAGTGCACCGTGGTAGGTTCCAGCTTGTGGAAGCTAATGGAAATCAAAGAAATAACAGGAAATCGTGGGCTACAGGAAACTACAGGACTCGTGCATAACGCGATAGTACACGTAACGTACACTTCTAGTGTTGAACATGTTTTTTGAGAAAAACAATAGCGACAATAAAGAGCCAGACAAATCGTCAGCAATTTACGATACTCTTCGCTGAACTTCAGTTATAAGGTATCACGCTATTGAAGATGCCAGTGGCGCCACGAGCGAGAGCTCGTGTCCACCAAAGGCTGATGCTACTGAAAGATGCTTCGGGCTAAGCAGCTGTTGGGGCTTGCACAGAAGGTGCTTCTTATTCCCGAAAAGGAATACTCTGACACATTTCAAGGAAGCCGTATGTAAAGATCAGTCAAATCGGGCGTTACACGGCAATTCTTGCAATTCGAGTATATCCAGTGGCTTTTATACTTGAACGCCGATTTTTTTTCAATTTCATCGTTGGATAATGAGCCTGCTCATCATGTTCTGTATAATTATAATTAGTAGTTTCTAGTACTCGATACGCAAGTTTGCGCCAATGAGCTATTTATCAACAACGGACTAACCTATTTTATAATATTTTCACGACATAAACTTGGCTTGTTCAAGCATAGACATCAACATTTTACTCTCACAACCGGACATACCGATGATGATGAAGGGCAATACTTGTAAAAGCATCGTACCATAGCGCCAAGTCGCTATTACAATGAAGGCATGGCGGCAATTGCCGTTGATAGACAACGTTAATCAACTTAACAACATGCTGATAATCTACTTATGCTAAGAGTACTTGTCCTTATAAAACCGACAGGATGATGACCAGTAACAACAAGGAGTTCTGTTCGATTGGCCCAGATTCTCATGAATATGCTTCAAAAGTTTGACAAATGCACGGATGTTTTCCGAATACAGTAAAGCCGTAGATTGATCATTTGGTACAGTGCATTGAACAGGAAGCTTCACAGTAAGCATAATGAACCCGTTCATTTCGACCCTCGTCGAAATGGGCGGCTGAAAGAAGTACTAAAACTTGAAGCATTAAACAAGGCTGGTTTGGTTAGGAGTTAGCTTTCTGGATGCTTCCCCACAACTGATGTTGAGCTTGACGGCTACATCATCAGCATGGCAAAAACAGCCACTAGACCAGAAAAATACTTGAAATAGAATGGTTTTTTAAGAGTCTCGTAATCATCTATATCGGGGCTTGAGATAACTTGATAAATTGAGCGACGGTGGTGAATGCGTGCAAGATGAAAATCATTATGGCAACCCTAAGGCCGCGTGAAAAAAGATTATCAATTTTGCGGATTTTAACAGTAATCCCACTGCCACTTTGTTAGCTGTTTAATTTCCATCAATAGCTTTAAATTCAAAGTTTGTTAGAGATAGACTCAAACAACGCAACGTATGACCAAAACCGCTACTAGATCATCATGACGAAATACTTACACCCTTGTATAAAGTGCGTAGTTCTGTTGTCAAGCCACTACAGCAGCCCAACTAAGCAACCTTACGATGAACTAGTTTTTTGAATCCACAAATAGCTTGGACGATCTTTTCCATAGTATTAATTGAAAGAGATGCCTTAATAAAAAGGCATAATAATAATAAATATTTCTTTATAATTACGTCTATCGCATTTTGTATGTCGGTAGTAAGATATCTGATCTATAGAGAATTTTATATACCTATAGAAACAACATGTACGCATAACTGGGCACTTCTCTATAACGGCAACTGTATGACTGTGGGAACATTCATCATACGAACTTGTCACATGCATACAACTATGTAAACACACGTCTTTTCAGATTTCTGTAAAACGATGCTAAATGTACACTTAAAAATTGCCTGAATATTATAACTATGTAATAGTTGTAATATAATAACAAAGTCTACAGGCACTGACTGGGTGAACGCGAAAGGTTCTTTGTCATAGGATAGGGCTGTGCACAGAAATCTACCTGCGGCCATTTAATTATTTTTTTTACAACACATCGCGTACATTTAAACTAATTTTAATTAGTTCCAGTTAAAAAAACTGCATCGTTCTTTAGTTAACACTAGCGTTGTATTTCGGCAATAGTCGCAATACACACGTACAGCTCACCTTGAAATACAAAACCCCCGTCTTTTTGTATAACGTCTCAAGATCAACATTCTGTGGCGGGTTCAGCTCGTGAGGCAACCGTTTATCTTCATTTGACGAGTCCATGTAGTAACAGCGAACCATTCTTCTGAAATTTGTATAGATAAAATCACGTCAAAGATAATCTATTACACAGTAACGGTCCAGCTTCTGTACACACACCAGATGCTTGCAATATTGCGCGGAGCGTCAGCAACTACGCTAGCTGAAATCTACACCTGTTATCTGTCAGTCGATTCTTATATAGTAATGTTTTTCCACAGATTCCATCCACTAATTTTCATTGAAATCTAGTACCGCGAATTGCTCCGAAACGAAACTACCGGGAGTGGTTTCGGTACGTCTCCCGTCTGCGTCAGTTAATACAACGCTGTTGTATTTTGTCTTTTCTTCACTGCTAGCCAGCGAACGCACCATAATTAATCAATTGTTTATTTAGTTTTTGCGCGCCCGGCTGCCATTACTGTTTGATGATTGTGATGATCTTTGTTGGCGGTATGGATTTCGCCAGTGGCCGTTGGCCTAGATATTCTTAGTGGCAGAAGCGACGCGTGAATAGATAGAGGAAGCGGAATAGAACATGATAATAGATGTAATAGTCATTGCTAAGTGTGTTTTGCTAATGAACAACGTAAACCCCGTATCTAAAAGCAAAGAAGATAAAGTGATCGTTGCTTTAAATATCATCATGTGACACACGATGCATAACACGAAGGAAAAAGCATTAGCGCTGAACTGGAATCATTCGACTTTGTGTTCTGTATATAGTTATAAAACTCAACCTAACATAAATATAAAAGTAGACTAAATGACCTTTCAAACTTAGGCTGCCCTCCAAAGAGACTATCTAGTGTTTTAGCTAGATTTTTCTTGAACCTTCTATCAAAATCTTATTTGAACCTTTTTTTGTGGCTGTAAAAAAATCATTTAGGCTGGCGTTATTGTTCGTTTACTCGATAACTGAGTTTACTTGGGTGGAATTGATACTACACCTTTCATTGAGCAATTAAATAATTTAGATGGATGAACATACCCATAATTGTAGAATTTATTTGTATATATCTCGCTCGGTTTTTCGTTAAATATGGTGCAATTATGACGGAAAGCATAATGGTACAACCATCATCAAAAGTTAATGCAGTTCGATTAATCTTCGACAGCTTCTGATCTATATTGAAAATTATTTCGTACTGAATACATGACGTTGCGGCTACATTTATAATTATTCGTTTGATCTATATGAAAATATTTGAGGATTTCAATATAATTGTTCTATAGTTTTCAATTAACTTGCATATTTACATTATTAAATTAAATTAAAAGGTAGCGGAGGTAAACGTATTTTCGTTGCAAGATGGATGAATTTTTCTTAATATGAAAACAGACAATTTGATCTCTCGAAGTGATTTGTTTGCGTGTAAAGACAAGTCGTAAGAGCAGGCAGTATTTTTATAGTCGAAATGAACGTATTCCAAAAGTAATGCAATAGCATTAACACATTTAGGAACAATGATTATTTTATTTTTGTCTTATGAAATCTGTCTGTGCGCCTAAGTGCGTGTCTTATTGAATGCACTGAACTTTCTACTAGATTCCGATGATTGATACGTGTTGGTAAAGCAGTTGACGGAACTTTCAGTTGACACACACGGACAACACTCTACCAGAGCTTACTTGGCGAAATAAATAGCTTTAGATCCTTGAATGATTCACGATACGATACAATCATATTAATGCTTAGCTGGTTGAAATACAAGACTTCGTTATGATTCAATATTATTGTCATCATTTAATATCATTTTTATTAATTATTTTCATTAATAAACGTGATCACAGCGTTCAGATGCGCACGCACACACTTATACACACACAACAAACTGATTAATTATAAAAATAATAATTTCGTTCCACCAGTTGCTGTTGAGCAACGTTACTTTGCCCTATTGCTTCATCGACTGAAGATGGCTTAAAAAAGGGTCAAGTGGCTATTATTGAAAGTATATATGTCACTTTATAGGTAGTTTTACTTTATAGATAGGTAAGTTTTACTTAGCTCTTTGCAAGATTTAGTCTTCCCTAATTCGCTATTTTCAATTTAGGTAGTTTTCTCATCGTTTACTCGTCTCCCCCATCCCCTAAAACAAATGCTAAACATAGACTATTTATTCATTTTACTATACATAGCCCTCTAATCTTATCATTTTGAATGCCTGCATCCCTTAGATGTTCTACTTACCGTTAATAATGCACCTGTATCTTTGGCGAGTTTAGTCGCCAGCCATTCCTCGAAAAGGCATTAGTTGATTTTCTGCCAGGGATCACAAGATACCTGGTAGGATAAACTTTTTCTACAAGATATTTATATTCAAAGTCGTCACAGTTTACTATTAAACTGCAAGCCCTCCCATTACGGCTTCGGCTTGGGTTGAAATTATTTTATTATGAGTGTTACGTAGCCTTGTAGCCCCCTATGCGGTACAGTAATTGTCTAATAATTTACGTCCAAGTTGAAGTTACGTGATGGTACTTAGTTTGACTATTTATTTTCTAGTCTAGCTTTCATTCTGGTCCCAATATGCGCACTACAAGATACAAGATAGTGAAATACAACACTCGGTATTGTGAAGTATTGCGCTGCGTACAACGTCATACGTTTTTTCTTATTCATCCTTCTAGTATTACAGCCTAGGACAAGACTGTTTACTGACTCAAGCATTTGGAAGTACTATAGATATTCTCTACAGTATTTCAGCTCTTTCAACCTTGTTCCTGTAACGCATTGTGTTATCAATGACAACAAAAAAGGACCTTGATGTATTATTTCCGCGCCACATCTGTACATTGAATTCTCGCAGTCATTTGTTGTTGCGATGAGTTTTCGACCTATTATGTACCAAGAAAATCAAGGAGCCCTCCACGCTCACAATTCTACAGTTCAGGAACATATTTTCCGTGTTTTTTTCTTGCCCTTCACCTGCTTCAGATGTTCCACAGCTTGAAGTCACCTAATTTCCTGACCCACCTGACCCCTCCGCGACGAGTTCGTGGTTCAGGTGTGTCGAATGGTTTCCCCTTTTAGCAGATCCTAAGCGTTCACAAAAATGTCGTCAAATACTTGAAACGACGTGTATTTGAAGGGTCCGATCTTGGCCACCATTATATCGTTGGTTAATTATTTTTATTTTCATAATAAGCCTCATATTAAACCTATTAAGAAAATAAAAATAAGCACTATAATAGTACAATCATTACAAAACCAAACACTTAGTTTTGTAAGCGGATCATTGAGCAAAAAACTTATTTTGTGCTTAACCTCGGTACTGTTAATTAGACCTTTCACGTCTAAGCCATACAACCATCTCAAACTGCCACTATAAAAGGTATAAGTAAATTTGTTTGGAAAAAATGGATCTAGAATAAGGGGGGATTGAGATGACTTGTGAATTTCGCTGTTGCGCCACCGCCGCGCAAATGCATAAAAGAGTGGATAAACTGTAGTAACTCGTTGTTGGTTTCGGGAGCCTTCAGGTTGTCGGTACATCCCCGACTTATTAATGCATAGGGTTGATAATGCGGCCTCGTTGTTCGGCATACAGCTTTGCGTTGGATACCAACTGCTTAGCTCCAGACGTCAGTGCAGTAACGGCGCTGTGATTCCATCTTTTTCAAATATTTTTCGGCATCGGCGGAGCTCATACCGCCTTTCTCTCGCAACGTTTTTAGTACGATCTGGTAGACATCGCGTGCCATTGTACGAGCATCACCGCACACGTAAAAATGACCTCCCTTAACTCCGATGACGTCCCACACTAGGTCCATTTCCTTGGCGAGCAGATGCGTCACGTAGATCTAGAATAACCATATTTCAGACAATTCTTATTCGTGGCGTTACAATGAGCGAAGTAGTTGGCTGTGTGTGACTGAATTATTATCGTTCTGATTGTGATGACTTGTCGCAACAAGCACTTAATCGAATCAATGAATTACTGAAAAATGTAAAAATGTAAACGATTGTGTGTTTTACATATTCTAATGTGTAAATGGCCGCACTGATCCAGGCACACCGTTTCTTTAGCTACAATTTAAATTCTGAATGGCACTATAAACATTGTGGATAAACGCAGTACGAGTCCAGAGGGTTTCCGGAATCATAGAACACATAATTAAGTATAATTGTTTAACCAATCGTGTCGGAGCGCAGCAGATTTCTGAAAAGACGAAGATCTAGGCAACGCACCTTGTGCTCCTGTTCACGGCTGAACGCGACATACATTTTGCAGGTGCCATCAGCAACAAAAGCGTTAAGCTCTTCGGGGTACAAGAAGTCTTCGTTTCTCCTACGGCAACCATAGAACAGGTGACTTTCTCCAACCTGTTTGTTTTCTACGACGCGTTGGTGTTGACGTTCTTGCAAGAAGCCACGGAACGGAGCTAGGCCAGTTCCCGGACCCACCATGATAATTGGTGCCTAAAGGAAATAACTGAAAATTAAAGGCCCGGCGTGGAACGACACTGGTACGAGCATGCACTGGAGAGAAAGCGGTCGGTTTAGATTTAATTATCGTGAAAATAATGTTCTTATCTGTAAACAAATAGTTTTATCTCTGGTGGGAAATTGCACAATGCTTACTGTGGGCCGCGTCGGAAGCTTGAATTGGGATCGTCTAACAAAAATTGGCAGACGCGTTTTCAGGTTGGTGATGGCCATTTGCCCAGTGGCGACACCAGTGATATGCCGATTCGTCGGCGTCGTGTAGTCGACCTGATGGCAATTGAGAGAAACAATATAAATATTAATACTTGTACAGGTAACTATTTACAAGGCTTAGGTTTAAATTTTAATTGGAACTAATCAATACGGAGTAAAGTTAATATTAAGCGCCAGCCTAGTTATAGGTGCTGTAGTCCCATATAGCTTTACTTGTGATTCAGCTAGAGACAACAGTGCTATTCCGTTTTAGTACTGGTACCCTAAAAATATCCTTTGTTAACAAAAACATGATTATTTGCTTATAATTAAAGCCTGACATACACACAGGTTATGCATATTATTACGGTAGTAGAATACTACAATCACTTGTGTTATTTTTACTGTTTTCTTTGTACCTTGACGGCAGTGATATGAATGCGTTCGGAGAAGACCTTCGATGACGATGAGATGGAATAGTACCTAAACAGATTACAAAATCGATAGCAAGATAACGCTGTTTACATGAAATGCTCAGGACGAATCTCGAATTCTGTATTTAATACACATATTACAAATGGCCAGATAACTCAGTTTTTTTGTTTCAATCTACCCTCCCGTAGTCCAGCGAATAGGAGTTCCGCTGATGTTATATGAACGTATCCTGTCAAAAGGTACCTACTAAACGAACGTTGTTAGACATAGTACAGACATATTATTTTATGCCTACACTTTTTTCGACTTAACGATCACCTTGGCTGCAGACGCGGCATGAACTCAAGCATGAGATCGAGCGGAGGTTTGCACGAAGGTAAATCTTCCAGGATGTGCACAATAGAACGACACGCTTCCTGCACCCACTTAGCGTATTCGGCCTTGCCTTCAGCACTTGACGAAGACATTAGCTGCAAAACGAGTGATTCTGATTATACTGAGCATATTTATTCTCTGTGTTTATTTTCAAACGTTTAGTAAAACGTCTCGTTGCCGAATCGGGCATCCAGCTGGCGCACGAGTCATTACAGTGCCCCCACTTACTACGAGAATACAAAACGTATCCCTATATGTTCGTGACGTCGATAAATTTCTCCTCATATTGACATCGTCTAAAAGCATATGTCGGTGTCACGCATTCGGAGCTATGATATTCAGAGAAGCTAATTTGCGTTCAAAAAGACTTCGCAGAGAAAGTTAGTGTTAACCATCATCACTATAAAAATAAACATTCACATCTCCGATATCGTTTCTGACATTTGACTCACTTTGTTTGTGAATAGTAACTTTTACCAGGATAGAATAACCCAGTGTCCACTGGGGTAAAGAGAGCCTCGAACACTGAGCTCAATAGGCAAACCATGACGTTTGAACTAAGGCACAATGGGAAAAACAAACCACAGTGGCGACAAGGTCAAAGGGACGTTCAGAGAATTTCACAGGCAGGTGAATATGTGATCAGGCTTTTTTTTTTCGGTCGTTTGAACCTCCTGAAAAAGTAACTATATTCGCTTTCAGGGGCGCACATATTCACGTGAGCAGGTGACAGACCATCACCTTGAGCAATCAACATTCAGTTCTATACTAACTCATGCCGCCACTCGCAAGTCACTGATGTGTTTAGGTCACTTTGTCAAATAGGTAAACGTACCAAAGTCATCCTGTTTATTCACATAAATAGGTATGTCAGCTAAAATTTGAATTTGTCTCTAAAGATGCGAAGAGTTGGCGAGTTATTTCTTTCCAATGGCGGGGCATGTTGTTTCTTTACCTTGAGTTTAGCTTTGTCGACCTCGTCCGAGCAGTACTCCGATAACTCTTTGAGTACGTGTGTACGCGGAGCTGTACAAATATCCACGTAGTGGCTAAGAGCAGTCCTGTATGAACAAGGACAAGGGAAGGGATGCTTCTTTGAGCTGTCCTCGTCCGTATTGCGCAAAGTGATAACCTATTGATTGATCACCGCCATCGGGGCAACAGCAAATGGAAATCGATAACAAATACATATAGTTACCCATATCATACTGTATCTGCGAGACCTTCAACGAATATTCAGCAGCTTATGCTGTTCGAAAGGCTATGCCGAAACGCAAATTACTAAGCACATTACAAGATCTATCTTCAATAATGCCACTTGGTGTAGTACACGCTAGGAGCTATAAGAAAGTCCGTTCTTGCAGTGGAATCTATCTCTAATCTGTATTATACTAACGACTTACCTGATCGAGGTCCACATTGAGCAGTTTCCCCAGCTCTTCCACGAGAGCGCTGTCGTTCGTCGGATAGAAGCCCATATGGTCACCAGTTTCATAGCGCATCTTCGAACCAACTATGTCGAATTCCATATGAAGGCACGACCGTTCGCTATTATACAGATCACGTTTCTCAACCACTTCTGCTAGATACGGGTTTTTCAGGTCGAAAGGCCTGTCGGTAATATTTTTTCTTAGTTTCAACTTACAAAAAGATGCTCAAAGCAATGACCTTGCTTTGAAATGTATTCCGGTTTGTAGCCAGTATTATTATTATTGTTATTCGCTCTTGACCATAAGTACTGTAACTTCTAGTATTTTAGCATCTGAATTAAAGCCAAGCACGACTAGGAAAGGCTCAAAAAATAAGAAACTGAACAAAGAGAGTAAATATTTAACTCACGGTCGCTGATTAGTGAATTGAGTAAGTCGAGCCACTTCCCCATGGTAAATTTTGTCTTCTGGCAAAGAACCTTTTTCGTGAACGATTAGTTGATACTGGCGCATGTTCAAATCAGAGGCTGAAACCTGCCACAGCAACATGTGATTAGCGCTTTTAAAATCACGTCATCCTTTACAATAGAATGCTGATAGCTTTCAACGGCTACAAGTGCTATTTTGCCCCGAACAAACGGTCTGTCCTTAAATGTTTCTGTTGTCATGTGTCTAGGCTTTGTATTTAGTGTCTTGTACCGTACTAATAAATCTAGTGAAGCTTTTTACGATAACTGAAGCAATTACCTCAAGTCCGAATTGTTCGCAAACAGAAGCCCAGAAATCGTCCTTCCACGTAATGAAGTCCTCTTCAATATTGGCGTCGTCATCACCTTCTCCAAGTGCAAACACCCTGAAGCACAGCGGACCGATAACATAATGTTCCTAAACTCTTTGAAATCACTTATGAACATCCTACTGAAGCCTCCCAATGAATAATTAATATTAGTCTATGTAGAAATACGACGCTGGTAAATAAATATTTATTATTGTTAGCGTTTTGTTCTCATCACAGCTTTCTCTCACTTTATTCCTGAACATCACATAGACCTGTAACCCTTTTCCAAATTGTGCTTTTAGCAATTCGCTTATTAGGGGGAGTTGTGTTTTCGTGAGTTGTGGAAAACACTTCGTACATTTTACATTCTTTGGTGCATGCTTCCTGAATGGTGGTTAAGCTCGAGCTCAGGCGGCAAAAGTAGACCTTTTTAAATGGCAAACAGCGATACGTAATGCTCGTCAAAAACCATCTTTCAAAGTAACTTAAGCAACATTCCTTGCTAACTTAATTTCCATGGTGTGTTTACCTGTAAGCGCCGAGTTGCTCAAGCCTCGAGTCCACATATCGTCCCATAGCATTGTAGTGTTCGTAAGTTTTGTTACCGAGGGCAAATACAGCATAGTTAAGGCCTGGCAAGTTAACAGAGCCTTCTTGCAGCCACTGATAGAATTCTTGACAATTATCTGTGGGGTCTCCCTCACCGTAAGTAGCCATACAGAAGATCGCCAGATGGTTGGAGATAGTTTTGAGTTCTTGCAGCTCCTCCTGCAAGATAGACGTCGATGTATTATTGTAAGCTCGCGTTCTAGCTTGCTATTGTGATACTGGTTTATCAACAAACGTCGTTTTATGAGGCATTAAAATAGGTAAAATCGAGGTCGCAAGTAAGCCCAACTAAACCAGACATTAAGTTGAACGGATAAGCCAATTTGTACTTAGTACTTCCTTTTTGACTGAGTTAAAAGTAACTACAGAAACTTTGTTTAGGTTGTTTTTCGTGCACATCAGGAAACGTACCATTTCGCACTCCTCCGGATCAGCGACCATTGCTTTGAGTCCGTAACGAACTGCCTCTTTAGCAAGACGTGCCGCAAACTCTTCGGCAGTTCCGGTCTGCGAACCGTAGAATACAACCACGTTACGTCCATGAGCTCTCATCTTTGAGATGAAGCTGCCACTGCTCCGCTCGCGGTTCATAGAACCTCTACAGTGATTACCAAAGCGAATATTTTGTATCAAGAATAAAACTCATTTAGATAATACGAATAATCGTGCTATATCTGTCACCTTGCATATGCGATTGTGTAATAATTATCGTGACAAACGCCACGACGTTATATTGAATACCATTGCTTTTGGATTATATTTTCTACAAAAAGAGCATTTACATCATCCAGATTTTTCACCTGTTTGAGAAGGACATCCCAAGACCTAGCCACAGCTGACCACCTTCAACAATAATTGAACAAATAGGGCTTTTCGCCTTTGTTATACGGAAGACCCTTGCACATACTATTAAAGCAGCGAAATTCGAGTTTGAAGGGTTCTTCTGTGTCTTCACACAAACGTACTACATCTACACTATCATTATCACAAAATATGTATGTGCACATATTCTGCAATGACGTCGGGTTCCTGAGCAGATATGGAGACCGTATATTACTTTTGGCAATGGTCTTAGGATGTGTTGGATACCAATACAACATCAATTTGTTACAGCGATGAACGAAAACCAAAATGACAATGTGAGTGGTGCTTGAACTATTGAGTCTCCAGTTTGCTGGGCCAGAAATCTATGCGTAAACATATGTGATGCGTTATGTGAAATAATCCTAGTGCAGTGCTCATCCATAAACATACTCAATATAGTCACAGATGGTACCACAAAACGCGGTTGTGAATGATGTAGTTCTAATCCGAGTGATACGTACTCGATGGAGAAGCTTTTGATGGCGGCCGCATCAAACGATGATGACAAGTCATCTTTTTTCCGAAGGAAAAACCACCAGTAAGCGGCTCCGACGAGTGTTGCCAGTATAGCGACATCCACAGCTCCTACTAACAATACCGAAGTTTCAACAGCTGCCTCGGCTGCTCCAGCTGCCGGATCTGACATTGTTATGGATAAATGGATAGGTGATAGTTGGAAATGGGCTGTCTACGATCGGATCAACGGGATGCCTCGGGTCTACTTTGCACAGCGCAGGCTGACGATACTTATGAGGTACGGTGCCGGGTAATCCGGTAATATCAAAATTACATGAACGAATTCTCGATGATCCGGACTGGCGTGCTCTCCGACACCGCGAACCGATCTGTCTGATAACTGAAATTATTCATCAGGCATAACAAACGCAGGGTAACAAAGCTGAATTGTTAATTTTCACCTCTGTGGTTATACCGTTTCACATATTTGTTCGGGCATCGTACACTGTTCCTAGATTAGATTGCCAGAAACTTGTTTATATGACCTAGATGACCAGTAAAAATGATAGATAACGTAATTCTCAACATAAGCTTCGGAAGGCAATTGACGTCACGTACGACACATAGCCAAGGTCGTTAGGCTCTTATCTTTATTCGAAACCGTTTACCCATTACTACCAATTTTAGACTCTAGCGACTGGTTTATGAGTGGTACGAAAGATTAATCCGCTTTGCAGCAATAGTACCCCAAGCTAAAATATGCATTCCATGCGTATCATTGCGTTTCTCGTATCCAAAATCTAAACTCAGTAGATAACAACCGTTTCAGGCTAGCACAGAAGCCCATCTTCGTCCCCAACTTACGAATTTAGTGGTAGCGCGTAAAAAGCACAAACTGTACAAGTTACGAAGCTCTCATCCTCTCGTAATTGCTATGCCTAAAGTTATCGCGTGTTCTAAACTTAATGAAATCATTACTCCAGACATTTGTTTAACCAGTCATTGCACTCGCATTGTCGGGCGTTATCACTCAAATCCTTTCTGCGAGTAGGGGCAGGACCACCCCAAGCGTTTGGTTCCTGCTAAGAGTCTGCGTTTGCTTCTTTTTGTTATCATTTTTATATGCATTGCACATCATTATCTCCCATATTAAAAAAATATACAACTCTATTAACCTTTGAAATGGGAGTACCGGGAAGATGGTGTGGACATTGTTGCCACTTATTCGAGATACATAACATATAAGCTTGAAAAAATTGTTGGTAGGTCATTATTATTAGAAACGTAAATCCTCTACTTACGTACACTTCAACAAAATTAGTTGTCATTGCCCTATTTCATAATTATCTATATATTTAGTACTTAGCTCAAGTTTGAAGAGCTAGCTTCAAGTTCCACATACGTATAACTATTCTCTGTCATACACTGTTATGCTTCACGATTTTCGTCTGCACGGGCATTTGCTTGTTTGTAGCTGAACGAACTTTTCTTATGGGCAAGGAGCGCGTCGTTGGCAATGCATGATCATGTTCGTCTGATTATTACAGTGATCATGTTCACTTCTCATACAGTAAGCGGGTGTTCTAGATTCAGGAAAATTCGTTGAAATGGATTTTCAACAGATGACCAACTGCCCGGCTTAATTTCTGCCGTGAGAAAAATCAAATGCATAATTAGGAAGTGGCCCATGTGGCGAGGACTATGCACGCTCACTGGAAAGAAATTAAAAATATATACCAAAAATCTTGAGACACATATTTATATACCTAAATTTAACAGCAACTTGTTTAGGTAGATAGCGTCACATTCTTCTCTAAAATATCAATAGTTTTATTGATATTGAATGAAAAACAGAAGATATCGCTCAATGTGTTACTCAATTCAAGCAGCGCGCATACATTGTGATAATATTTTCAACTAATGATTGATGCCGATGAGCTAGTAACACTTGTTTCTGACAACAAGAACTATAATTTCCTTTACATTCGGCGACTTGAGGAAATTAGTCTTCACTGATAAGTGCATAATTGACAGAGATTATATATGCCCAATAAATCGACGTGTTCAGAATTTTTTTATACACCGAAAAAAGAAAAAATTATTAAAATCCCACGAGACGTTTTTAATATTTTGCTTTATAAACGCTCGAAGGCTTCGACTATTGACCATTCTATTCTACAAGTGAACCGACAACGATCCCATAAATGGTGTCACATATTCGTCTGTTCTTACGGCAAGGCTGCGAGAACTTGAACGACAGTTCCGTTTAACACAAAAATTAACAGAAGCAAACTATAGGAGTCTATAGATATCTATACCTATCTACATATAAGAATAGATACAGCATGCTTATGAAACGTCCGCTGCCTTATGACAAAACGAAGCGAGTACAAACAGCCATGTGTATAATTGACTTGTGGGGTGACACGCGAAAATTCTACTATTATTTACAGTTTTTTTTTGCATTCACAGCCGAATTTGTCGCCGGAATGTCGTTATACCATCAACGGAGTTTCGTTGTATCAGAGCAATACTGAAATCGGCAAAGCCGTCCTTGCTACTCCTACATTTCATGAACTGCTCTATGTTTGTCTTTCTTTGAAATGGTGGCAACGTCAGTATAATGCTGGGAGCCCAACCTTGTCCTGGATAACGCCAATTTCACACGAACTCGCTAAATGATATCATCTGCCTGTCACCTCGTTTATTTGTTTTTCGCTTACAATTACCTCACAGTGCAGAAGTCAGTTCGAGCACTTCGTTACGATCAATATTGTTCAAAAATCGAAGAAATCGTACCATAGATCCCTGCGAGTGAATGTACCGCGCCGCGCCGTGCCGCGTCCCTCCGCTACCGTCTCACTTCCCGAAATGGGCAAGTGTCAAAAGCGGGAGGTGATCAAAACGTGACGGTGATAATGGTGCTATCTAAAAACCCCTTATAACAAACGAATATCCAACGAATACATAAAGGAACGTTTGTAGGCTCGCCTATCGCCCTTCCATTGACTTCCGGCGTCATCCATGATATTCAACAGCTGACAGGCTGAGCAAGTGCGCAGTACATCACGCGTCTTCGTATAAATAAAGATAACTTTGACTTGGGAAGGGACAATGAGTACCGAAACCGAGAAATAGCCATAAGATCGGTCGCTCTTCTGTGTCGAGAGATGGGCCAAAAAGTCTCCGTGCAATGTTCAGCTCGACTAAGGGTATGATTGCCATTTGGTTCCGCTAAGCGTGCGTGATGGCTGTCTATTTGCTGCACTAAGCTCGTTATATAGACGTGGCATTATCGTTACTGAGCCTTCGAGTACTTATCAGGATCCGTTGACCTTGACGCTCCACACGGAGAAAGCCCACAGGGCAAATAATTTGACAGTTCTGTACTTCGATGAATAAGGCATCGCCTTTTGAACGCTTGTCGATGATCCCTTGGTAAGCGGAAAGCAATTACTTTACAGCGACAGCTTTACTGTCGCCGCATCGCTTTCGATTGCCACGTAATGGACTCTTGCGGTGGACAAAGTATCACAAAGTTATTTAGAAAAGTGTAGCAGTAGAAAAATTAATTCTGGAAAATCGGTTTATTAACTAAGAATATTTGTACAAGAAAACTCCAAATGTCATGATGGCAAAAACGGGAAAGATGCATTGGTGGGTAGTTCAAGATACTCACTGGAAATCCTTGCTCTCAACGGTAGGTTACCGTAGTTGGCCTTGAGTGTCATTCTACCATGACGACAATGCAAATTTACTTTATCATCTGTCATGGTAACGGAATACACAGGTTTATATCACTATTGCGTATGCCGGTGATGGCTGAAGAGTTAAAAATTATAAGCCAATTTTGCGTTCGAATTTTCTCATTCACTCAAAATATTTTTAGCGAAGTCTTTTTCGCAGAAGAACAAATAGCCACAATGAAGGAGAACGCATTTCATTCGTTTTCATCTGTAGCGCCATGAACAAAAGTGTTCCTCTTATAACTACGTACGGCCTCTGCAGAACCGATTCTAGGCTATTTAAATTTGATTCCCACTTTAACCTTAGCAATGTTGCTCAGATAATATAAATGAATGAATATGAGAGTAACGATTTTGTCCTTCGTTTGTTTCTATGGTGATGTATGTATTGAGTTGCTGCAGAAACTTGTGTGCCATATCTGGTTAAAAATTCCGAGCGTTATTCGTAGGCTATATTTGATCTAACGAAAACCTACGCAACATTCGATTCCTGTTAATGCTATTCAAGTTTCGCAAATACTAGCTTCAGCGGGTAACTATCACGTGTTTGATGAATCCTATGGGTCATGCCAGGAGAACACACGGTTCATTCAGGCATAGAGAGCAATATCCTATTGGATGCGCTGACCCAAATTCAATCAAATTTACACCCGGATAGTCCTGTTCTGAACCTTTCAGCGCCAGATGACCTGCTTCTCTATCTCAGTGCTCTATAACAATATATATGGAGCAATTTCATTGGAAGAGTACATGCCACTACCGACGCAAACACTTACTTCCAATCCCGCAGTCCTATTTCTAATCAGAAATCAATTAAGGCGAGAGACTAAAGAAGTAAAATAATTCTGAATGCGCATTATTAGACCTCGAACTCATTATAATAGCAGAAGATCACAGAAAAGAGCTTTCGACAATTTTCAGCCGTGCAAATAGTAAACAATTATACAAAATGCTAACCTTTATTATCGAGCATCAACAGGTATTCAAAGTAATTAACGCCACCCCGGTAATTGCGACCCCGTTTTGTCCCATTTTTAAACGATTCTTCAACGATCTTTGTGAATCTATTTCACCACTGCTTAACACTTGACCTGGTCAGTACAACTTTACTGTCTTATAGTGATCTGAGATGATCAAGCCCTTAAGACACGAGTAGCCAAGGACAAGAGGAGGAGAGAATTAAGTGGTCAGCTCGTTTCCAACGCTATCCCTGTCTGTGTCCTTGTTGCAAGCAATAATCATACTTTAATCCATCTATTCGTGAGTCTCTGTATTGTAATGCTAGCAATAGGCAGACAATACCATATATATAGGGGCTGCATTGCACTGCAGCCGGAAGATATATGGTAAACGGTTAGAAAGAAAGAGTAACACTGAGTGAGAAGAGAGCAACTGAGTTAACTACATGCGTCATGCCATTACAACGAACTGACCGCAATCTATTAATGGGAAATGAACGGCGAAGCGGAGAAATTGGTCCTGATTTACTACGACGACGGGGATACACATTATATGCGAGCACATGTAGACGGCAGAAAAAGCTGCATTGGAGACCCGCCAACCTGGTAGTACTGTTCTACAAACGAGTGTAATGACAACGGCGGTAACAACTGTACTCTGATGGCGCCATTCCGCTCCTGATCTGTGTAAATATTGTACACGAGTCGACTCGTCGTATCCTGGCCATTCGAGGGAGGCTTGCGTCACCGTTGTGAGAGATAAATAGAACATTTGTTTCATAAGTGAATTGAATTTCAATAGTTCTAATTTGAACAGGATGTCTCTAACAGCTTACGACGGAACAGGACCGTCATCGTGCCAGATAACTGTTTCCATAAGAACCATACAGGTCAGCATGAAGATTCTGTCAAAAAGTAACTAAGCCAGATCTGTTGCCTCGATTCAGACTTAGCAAATGACCAATGTAGCTGAAACTTTCGCCATATTTACAAAAATATGACTCAGAACTTTGCCTCGTAATAATAGTATAATTTTTCAATTGCGTTAGGGTAGACTAGAGCAATTATGTCACCAGTCTCTAAAATTAAGATGACAAATATTACTGTTATTGTTAGAACGCATCATTTTAATAATTCGAGCGTAACAAAGTTAACAACTGACTCTATGGAGTACAGATAATTCCACCGCAGCGGCCGTTAGCACCACCATGAACACACAGCCACGCAAACCATGCGAACCGTAAGGAATAAAAGTCAATCTTGGCTTTTGTCTCCTAGTGGCTTTTATAAGCCAGTTATAAAACAACCACTCGTCCTTTGTTCTCCATTAGGCTCGAAATAAGGGCGATACGAATTGCTACGTGCGGCACAAAACCTTTGCGTTTATCCGTGTTGAATCTACATCCGTAGAAGTAGTGACACGCACTACACGTCATCCGCTATAGCTTCAGTGACTTGAGTTAGCAGTATCAACTGTTCCGATGCTTTTCCGATGATCATTTTTCTTTCTGACTCTAGTAGTATCGTGTACGTATCAAAGAACTGCTCATCTCCGCGCCATCATAGCGTCCTAGCGGCACTCAAAAAGTTAAATCAGTCGAACGAATAAGAGAGAGGACGGCCAAGGACACTTGTTGTTATATGAATCGCATGACTTGCAACTACAACAGCTTGTAACTGCGTAGTCATAACAACAAACGTAGTTAAATCGGCTAGTAATTGGTGATAACCTGCTGGGTAGCGGCACCAAAAATCCCTGCCGTTTCAACACACCTCTAATACCCGATCTCTCTTTGCCAATGACTCAGGCTTAGATTACATCAAGTAATAGACACTGGCGTCTCTCGGGCGACTTGTTTCAAAGTCGGCGGTTATATCATGAATTGGCAAGGTCTAATGAGAACTGGCCACTGGAGAACGTAAGCTGCACAAGCACACTGAAATAGTACAGTTAGATAAGGCTGAAAGAGAGATCGACACAAATCGGCCAGTTTTTTTTTAAATAAAAAATTTCTCCATTAGTTCCATAATAATCATTTATTGCATAAGTATATGTGTCAAAATAAAAGCTTCTATGAGCAGGCTTAACGAACAGGATTTCAACTATAAAGTGGTGCTTCCCCTTACAAATGAATCGCAACTAGTATTTGAAAAAGATTTTGTGTTATAGCATCAACACTTATCACGCATCAATAAAAGCATCAGTACGATAACAAAACAATCTTCAGAAATAAAAATTCAAGTCAGCTGCTACGAAAAGTCGACGAAAACATCGTTGAAAAAAGAAAACAACACGATATAACATGACAGAGACTTAATATGCGCTATTATGCTCAAGTACGAGTAGGAGGTTTGGTTAGACTTTAAATCCGAGAGGTTACTTTTGGATAACACTTTCAATCGAATTAGGCGTCAAGGTTCCTTTATCTTCAGTTATGTGGTCTGAACTTAGGTCAGAATTACATATAGATCTATTGGTAAGAACCTCAAGAAAATACACACACTTTACCACAGCAGTGAAAATATATTTTTCAGCATTTCAATTTCAAAGATCTTCGTTTCCCTCCAGAGATGATCTACATCGGAGCACTTGCACACGCCTTTAATTAGGAGGCTAGCATTATTAATCAAAGAAACAATAAATTAATTAGAAGATTTCGAAAGCTATTCTTGTACCAACTCGAATGTCGACTGAGCCGTAAGCGCAACAAACAAGCCCGAAAATTTGCTACTAAGCTCTTGTCTAGGCCAAAAATACTACACAAGACCAACACCAATCTAAAGCAGCAATTTAATTAACAATTCAGTGTCATCTAGACATACTGAATTACGGCTTATGTTTACGACCGCGATTGAGCGAAATGGCAGCACCCAGATATACGAATAAAATACGGCACCTAAACCGGTAAAGAAGTTGTTTTCTGGATGGTTTTAAAGACTGTATCTATTAGACTGTTACAGTCAATGAAATTGAATAACTTCTGAATTATAGGTCACTAGCAGAAACTTAAGTGGAAAGTACTCCAGTATTGCAGAAATTTACAAGTGAAACAACTAGAAGGAACTTTTTCCTCAAAGACCATAGTGTTGCGCTATTTTATCAAAAATTTGTAAAGGTATGAAGTCTGAATATATTAAGCGAAAGCACGGTACGTGCAGCATGCAAACATTTCAACAACCGAGATTAGAGTGTCGAGGGTCAGCGTGGAGGGGACGAGGTGCCGAAACCCGAAAGTCATGAACACACTGTCGCCATGGAGGAGGCTTTTCACGAGAACAAAGTTTGAAGTTTAAGGGCGTTGTTGGCCAAAATTGGTAGCCTACATATTGCGTATTACAGAATCATAATCCAGATACTGAAAATGTGGAAACCGGAATCCCATGATGTGACTTCGGGCCAATTGGAAATTCGTATAATGTATTCCACATACAATTTGCAGGAACCTGCAGAACAGATTTTTGCAGTTAATAAAAAATCCACCTGAAGTGGTTTCCGTTATAGTCGAAGCATGGTTAAATTTACAGCGTCCTGCCGCAAAGGAATCAGATCAGATAAAAAAATGACATCGTCCTGGGGAGAAATCGAGTTCGGTGGCGGTGTCAAATAGAATCGGACAAAAGATGATGTTAGCACACGGATGAGTAGATGAAATGCTCGCCAAAAATTAAGCATACATACTATACTGCGTCCTAACTGGAGTTCTTCGAAAGACTCATGGACCATTAGAACGGCAGTCGAAAGCGCGCAGTCTGTTTACTTGCGACAACGTCAGATCTCATCAGCTTGCTCCTATTGTTTTCCGGATTGAGCAAAGGAATATCCAACAGTGACTTCAAGCTGCTTATTCTCCCGGTGCAAGTCCGTGTGATTACGGGGCCCTCTATGCTCTAAATTAGTATACAAGCATATGCCACTGTCGATATATATCGAGAAATCATTGATAGAGAAATAGAGAAAGGCATTGAGTATCAAACGGCGAACAATAAGCATACGGCTGCTCAAGAGTTTCCATAGCGCATACAAAAAAATAAATAAAGAATGGTATCTCTAACATATATGAAAAAATCTAATAACAAATTGTAGCCCAAATAGTTAAAAACTTATTTGATTTCGAAGTTCCGGAGAGCTTGTAATCGCCCATTAAATACATTTTTAATATAAACAACATTTTTGTGGATGCTAAGAATATCACGATCCATTGCGATCACACCTATAATTTGAGACCTAAAATAGTAACGAATTCTTCTTTTATATGTAAATAACGCTTTAATAGTAACTGTGCGGCAAGCGATACTGGTGGCTTTTAGGTGTCGTTAAAATGTGCCATACGCAAAACATTTTGGAGAATTAAATTCCAGTCTGATAATCGGCTAAAGGTCTTAAAAAGCAAGGGCTGAGAATAGCTAACATTTTTAAAGGGCACAAAAGGCCTAAAAAGTCACAAAAAAAACCAACTACTAGAGCTATTGATTTCTGGGTCAGAAATAAAAGTGTGCCATAGAGGATTTTCCAAACTATTTTGATGAACTTTCAAGCACTTTCCATCCAAACCCCATTGATTGATTTGCCAATTTGAGAATGGGCAACAATATATATCGTCGATTTCGACTAAAAAAAAGTTTTTGATCTTAATGAGATCTATCCAGTGCGTAGAAATTGGCTGACAGCTGGTCTCCGTTTAAATCTTAGAAACGACGCACTGCTACCCGCTGTGACGCATTTGTCGTTTCGTGCTAGAAAGTACTGACTTTTGTCTGGTACCTGGGATGGTTGATGAACGCATGACCATTATCATAAGCATCGCCTCAAAATTTGTCCTAATTTAAGTGCTGTACTCTGTACTTTTTGATTCAAAACCACTACTACCTGTTCCCTGATATGGGATAAATAGATGAATAGCGTATGTAGAGTCGAGTGCAGGAAACAAATTGAAGGACCGCGCAAACCCCCAAACTCCTAGACTGGGTGCTCCTTAAGTTCAGTTTATTAGCCTTTAACTAGTTTGGGAAACCTAAATAAATTAAGTCGATTTTCATCTCATAGTTTGCATTTTCACTGTTTACCATTAGGAATTAAGGACCTTAATGTTCCTCGTCAACTTGTACAAGCATAAGACAAAGGACCATATATATCCAGTACTCTTGATGCTAGTGCTTATAAACGATCGCTAACTGTAGCTACTCTTCATACGACAAAGAGCATCAATACTTAAACTGAATTCGTACAAGTGTCTTCAGACAAACTGTTGGAAGGAACGGCGGGTCAAAGCTCTAGCCATCGGATGTTTCAGAATAAAAATCTCGTAGCGGTATTACAACACTATTGTTTTTAATAAGTTGACATCTTTTTAATTTGTCTCAAATGTCCTTACACAGTCCTCGGAGAAACTCCAAAGAAGCTTCCTCAGAACTAAATACACGACAACAATTACTTCTTACGCTTGCGTCGGCATAAACAAAACTTGCAATATTTAAGACCATTCGTTGGAACCGATGCGTTATCGAAACGCTCTATTCTATTCAGTCATAATCACTGGTATCGTAGCTATTTGAAAAAAAGAAGATCAAGCACTGGTTCGTTAACGAGGCACCATTTGAGATGTTTGCGAACGTTGTTTCTCGTAAGGTGTTTCACTTTCTTCCAATAAACGGTTAAGGGCGCGCCGTGTATCCTACGCTAAATGGCTTCTAACATTAACTGTACTCTAGAAGATTAAATAGCATATAACATTAATCTGTGAGTATTCCGTATTATATTGGCTTGATGCCATACGCGTCATATCAACAGACAACAATGGCCAGTATATTAGGAAATAACCTTGTTGCCTCGTCACGTTTTGATTTTTATTACTACTCCGCGTGTTGTTCGCGCTAATGACAAACGAAAACAATAAAAAAGCTTCGTATAGGGGATGCGCTAAACTACGTAATCATATTTCGAGGAAAACGTCGGTAAAATATTCTGAACCATATTTCTACATGGACGTACGCGCCTCAACCCATTATTTAGAGGAAGCCGTTCACACCATTTTCGATGGTCCACGATTTCAGTCTTGCCATCATTGAAGACACCAAACGTTTTTCGACTCGTTTTCTTCTCGATACATCTATTACTATTATTAGTATAATAATCAGATTAATCATTTCGCTTTGTGATCTTACTAAACTGTCGCACGTTCGGTCTTCAAGGTTGACTAATGCTATACATTTGCTTCTTATACGGGTCTCATTAGATCAAACGCTCAGCCTAATACTCGTTTATTATACGTTTTAGTTCGTACGGCTATTTCTAATAATCTGAAATCGATGGTCAACGTTTGTCCCCAGAAGTAAATATGAAGGAAAAATGGGAAAGAAGAAATGATAAGAATGTGATGGCAATCATTATGAGCATTAGTAGCATCTCTGTAAGATTGGCGCATGTCAATCGATGCTAGTTCCCGCTTTAATTCCCGGTGATTTGCTTGTTAGTCATCAACGATTGCGGTTCAGAAATGAACGATCGTCTAGTAAGGTCGAAAAACTAATGTACGTATATATAAACTAGATACGTATAAGCTAAGGTATCTATATATTTTTTTTCTTCATTTAGCTTTTCGGTAGATTATTCCCTGGTAGAATCACTTTCGTCGCCCCTCAGTGTCATTGAATAACAACCACTGCTACCAGCACAAAACCCAGCCTGAACGCTAAAATCGCCTCTGAGGTAGTTTTTGTGGACTGGTATATTAGAGAAAAGCCATGGGGGTCAAATTTTGGTACAAAGATATAAACAAGTAGACAAAAAAAAAAAGATATATTTAAATACTTATAAATTAGGAAGGAAGCCTTGCCAATTTCGCTGATTGCCTATTCATCCGCAGGGCCGGAAGTTCCTCGTACGACTACGTCTGGCCACGCAATTTCTCTGCCTCGTTATACGTGTCCTTCGATGTTTCTCGTTTGTTACAATATGACGTTGACACTCCCATTTCACATGTGTGATATCTGCTACACGTTTTCAATAGAGATACGCGTTTGCCATGCAATATATCATGTAGTGCAGATCTTATAATAATTCTAATTAACATTACACTAATGATGTGATAAGCAATTAACAAATGGCTAACGGGACGCCACACCGTCTAACATATGTAAAACAAACACCATGCCGATGTATTATTCTGGTAAACGATAGTAACCCAAAGCACTTGCTCTATTTACTTGATTAGCAATGTGATCAATACACATCCTTATCGAAGCTAGCCAGCGAACACAACAAGTTCAGCAACAAATTCAAAGTGATATATGTATGCACAGATAGTGAAACGTTGTTTCTAGATTCAAGTATTTTTTTATGCCATTGCATACAAACATCTCGTAAGGCTTTGTAGCCAAGCCTCTCACAGAACGGGTGCCCGGCGATGATGACTGTTAAAATGTTTTTACACTCAATTTGTAAAGGAAAAATAAAATGCTGTATCGCGTAACGTGACATCACACGTCACCTCTTTCGGCTACGCTCGACAACCAAGAGCCTATTACTACAAGTAAAGGAAAAAAATTCTTACATCGTATGTATCTGGTAAATTGCACGCCCATCTTTCTCTTAAAATGGATGACACTCTATTACATAATATTGAAGTTTGTACAGATAGAAGTCTACGAACATCTGCCCCCTGATCTCTTCACGGTTGCGCAACCTCCAGCACAATCTGAGGCCATTGAATCCATACCGATACCGTACCCTGTTCCGAGCTTACATCTCACACCTGTCAGTAGGTCCATTCATTTGCAAGAGACTTGCTTGAAATTTTACTTGAGCACAAGAATGCTGCTTTTCATAATAATAGGAATTCGACTTGAACAGGTTAATTCTAGGCTAGTTCTTAGATCTCATTGAGATCTAGGTACATGAAAAAGCGTTCGTCTACGACGAAGAGACAAAGCAAATTCGTCGGACACTGGTGGATCGATATGCTAGGAAGGCAGGCAATTTGAGGCAGACTATTGACCGCCAACTAAATATTGTATTGCCGCCTACAGCAGACTACCAATGAGTTCTACCCCCAACTGAAAGAGAAAAACAAGGGGGGTACGGTTCAATACCGTTTCGTTAACCGTTAGAGTCGACTGTCCGGCAGGACTACAGTCAGGAGCGAGGAAGGAAATACCTCCAAATTTGGGATGCTTTTTGCGCTCTTAAATTGTTTGTTTAGAACTAGAGAAGTGGACATAGAGGACATTCTTTTGGGTTTTATAGCTGTTGACCCCTCTAAATTTAGAACGAACACTCTATACATTTGCATTTAGCACCAGTATTTACATTAAACCATGCCCGTAGATTATATATTTTTAATAGATATAAAGAGAAATCATATGGCGCGATGTAGTCTTCTAGAAAATACATCATTTGCTTTCTGCCTTGTTTTACCCATAAAATTAATGTTGGACTACCTAAGGCGGAATTGCTTACACCATAGCTGTGTGACGAAGATTAGCATTGACTTTTGGATATAATTCTACGTTAGCATAAATCTCAATGTTGCTGCTCTTTCCTGGCTCAAAAATGTGTTAATTTTCTTTTAGGTAATTTTTTTGGCGATATAAGTGCCTTGATGAAACAGTTCATTTCAGCAATTCATTACATTTTCTGAACTTATTGAAATCATCTAAAGGTAGTCGTGGGTTAGTAGACAGGGTATATATGCAGCAAAGATTGGACCAGCGATTGCATCAGTTTAGACAGCATTGGAGAGACAGGCCGATCTAACTTGTGGAGACAGAGCCTGTCTACTATATGTGAACGTATAAAATTTAACAAAACGTTTGTGTAGGCTCTTATCGACGTCACCCTCAGAAAACTTCACGGATTCAAACGAAACGGGAAAATTCTCTGACTGATAGAATCGAAATATCTAAAAAACAATGGACAAAGTGGGCTGCATATTACATTTAGCTGGATAGAAACCCAGTAACGTAAAGCATCTAACAAAAGACAATAACTTAACTTCAGTTATATTCTAACGTCCTAACACATCCGGATGATGAGCTTAGTCATAGAACAAACGTAATTTGGAAGAAAATAAGAAGTTGCTTATCGCCTTTAATATGAGAGCTTGCAAAAATGAATGAGGTGATAAAAGATTAGTGAGCGATTGAGTGATTGGCTCTTGCTTCAACATTAGCTGCATACAAAACTGTCGTTTTCGCTAGGTACCACCAGTCCAACATATTGCGTCTTTCAGCTTTTGGATAACTCATCGCAGTTTTAGTTTGTTCATCTCAATGCGAGTATCTTCGCGCTCACTAAAAAAAGAGTGAGTTCATCATATGAGTAGATAGACCTATCGGCGTCTCAATGCATGCCTTATTCATCGTGAGAATTTTTTTTCTATTCCGGAGAATATTCCGCTTAGCATTTAACTTGTTTGCGTTAGGATTAAGAAAAAAAGCTCTATCACTTTCGAAAGTTTCTCTCGCTAATCTCCCCGTGTAACTTTGTAACAATTCTAGCCAAGATTTCTAAATCACATTTGAAACGGACTTGATATCGTCTATGACAGCTATTATATTTTTCGGCTTGACGTCCAAAAAAAGGTCGATACGCAGGCTAAACAAAGTATAAAAATCGTTACTGTATCTAGAAACGCATGATGAATTATTAACTACCTTGTCTATACTAACACGGACCATATTCGAAAATAATATCATCTAGCAAACTCAGCACGGACTGCCAACATCAAAACGTTTTTCCACATCACTTAAATCCTCACCTAATTCCAACAAACCTATTAACAATAAAATCTACTAACACAGATACACTCTTAGTCAGTTTGCTTGTCAGTCTTCGATCAAGTGCTTTTTCTGTCTGTATTGTATTAAATAACATACACTGATAACATACTGCGGTAAAATATGCATAGACGGAACGGTACACAGTATTACAAAACAGCACAAATAGTCATTTCGGCAATATTTTTCGTACAATGATGAAGATTATTATCATTTCTATTGTGTATGCGATAGTTGTATTGACAGTCATGAAGATGGAGGGCAGACATCGGAAGTAACGGGACGACAAAGAAAGAGTCGGTCAGCGTAAATTCGCCGCCAAATAAAAGCTAATCGCCAGAGAGCAACTCATGCCGACTCAATAAGGCAACGAGTGCTATATGCTCGTCTACTAAATAATATGTACTAGGGAAAGCTAGTCGTAAGAGGAGACCTGGGTAAACGCTGCGACCGACGACGACGTCAGCTTTAATGTCTACCTGTCCCTTCTATAAAACGAGCCGATAGTAGTTCTACAACGAATCTGCACGATGACAGAACAACACTTTGTTC